>NC_057794.1:380776917-381005887 GCF_018294505.1 Triticum aestivum | reverse complement strand
GAACCGGTAGAATCTCCGGTGGACCGCATCAGCGATCTCCCGGACATCATCCTCGAGGAGATCATCTCGCTTCTCCCCACCAAGGACTGCTGCTGCACACAAGTCCTGTCAACTCGGTGTCGCCCGATATGGCGCATCGCGCCCCTCAATCTTGACTGTCGTCATATTTCTGTCCTTCCTGAATTTGATCTCCTCAGAGCCATTGTCTCCTCTCACCAGCAGGGCCCTGTTCAACGCCTCTGCATCCCGACACGCTACATGTTGTCCATACCCTGCATGGTGGATGCTTGGCTAACATCCCCTAAATTCGGAAAACTCCTACAGTTTGAGTTCTACCATTACCACAAAAGTTTCGTACCACGAACACACCAAGAATTTGTGCCCACACCACCGTTGTCCATCTCGCGGTTTTCCTCCTCTCTCCACACCGCCACCTTCGCCCGGTGCCATCTACCACACGATCTGGTACAAATGCTTCGACTCCCACTGCTATTTTTTTCGCTTGTGGTGGTTTATCTGTCCGAGGCCTCACTTCACAGCATCATCCACTCCAGTTGCCCTGCCCTGGAGTGCTTGCTGATTGTTTTGGGAATAGAAATCCCTATCAATTGTCTCCAAATAAAGTCGCCTCACCTTAAAATCATTGGAATTTGTTTTGAAGGACAACAGCTCATCATCGAAGATGCCCCTTCACTTCAAAGGTTGCTCCTTGATGATTGTTATAAACCTTCGCAAATAACTGTCGTGTCAGCACCCAAACTGGAGACCTTGGGTGTAATTTGTGATCCGTTTAATGATCACAGGAAGTTGGCATTTGGCTCCTCACTTTTTTAGGTACCGTATATTATCATCTACACATTTGTAATCATAAGCTGCATTTTTCATTTGTGCGCATAAGTTTTATATCATCTTGGAGTACACTTTGGGTACTAATATTATGTTATATGCTCAATGAAAAGTTTGTCCATGGATAGCCTATCAATGCTGCTGGATTCTGTCAAGATCTTATATATCAGAATGTTTAGTTTTGATCTGAACATAATTATTGGCTTGCTGTGATTCTTTCGATCTCTGGAGAATTTATATATAAAGGTGATGATTTCATGCACATCGAAAGCCCGTATATATTGTACTAGAATTAACCATTCAGCTGTCGCTCTTTCGACATACTCTTTTTTCAGACAGTAACTGTTTTCAGTCTTCATGTCTACTTAGGCACTGCTACCACATGGAGAAAAACGTATAACCAATCGGTGGCGTAATAACCACCAATATTTTCTCAGTTCTCATGACATTCGCTTGAGGACAATAACAATGGATGGATATGCATCCAACCAGTTAAACAGAAGCTTTGTCACATTCTTCCTGTTGAATGCAAGGTTACTATTGTCCATGAGGATTAAGTTTTTCGTAAAGAGATTTCTCACGGACAGACATGTTGAATTGCAAAAAAAGAAGTTTCAGGTGGACAAATGAGCTTCTGAACATGCTCGGCTTCTATTTACAACAACTTGTAGTCATCCTCCAATATTTTTTTGCACAGGATGTTGATTTTATGGATCAGACCAATCCATTTGTTTGTGACTGCAAAAAAGAGTGGTTGGGTTCAATGTTATTGCCATGTTCAATCTGGGTCTTGTCTAAATTTGATGAACAATTAATCCTTGGCCTTTTTGTACTATTTGTAAGCTTCAGTTAGAAGTTGTTGCCCTCATACTACCCTCCGCCTACCACTACACTGCCGCCGTCGGTGTCAAAACCGGTGGATCTCGGGTAGGGGGTCCTGAACTGTGCGTCTAAGGCGGATGGTAACAGGAAGCGGGGGACACGATGTTTACCCAGGTTCGGGCCCTCTTGATGGAGGTAATACCCTACTTCTTGCTTGATTGTTCTTTTTGATATGAGTATTACAAGAGTTGATCTACCACGAGATCGTAGAGGCTAACCCTAGAAGCTAGCCTATGGTATGATTGTCTGTTGTCCTACGGACTAAACCCTCCGGTTTATATAGACACCGGAGGGGGATAGGCTTACACAAGGTCGGTTACAAGGGAGGAGATATACATATCCGTATTGCCTAGCTTGCCTTCCACGCCAAGGAGAGTCCCATCCGGACATGGGACAAAGTATTCAATCTTGTATCTTCATAGTCCAACTGTCCGACCAAAGGATATAGTCCGGCTGTCCAGATACCCCCTAATCCAGGACTCCCTCAGTAGCCCCTGAACCAAGCTTCAATGACGATGAGTCCGACGCACAGTATTGTCTTTGGCATTGCAAGGCGGGTTCTTCTCCAAATACTCCATGGAAGATTTTGAACACAAGGATAGTGTCCGGCTCTGCAAAACAAGTTCCATATCCCACCATAGAGATAATAATATTTTCACAAATCTAATCTACTGACACGTTTTAACAGAACATCATGTCATGGCTCGGTCATTATTCGAACCGTTTTCCTCAACCAGCACCGCACATATCGCGAGGTAGTTTTCTTGACACCTCTAGTCGAAGTAGAGATCGTGTCCCCTTATCACGAGATTCTCATCAATACAGGTATGGGTAACCCAACCGCGCCATCAATTATGGCGCTCAGGGAGTAAGCGATTTTAACAGGTAAGTGGGGAGGCGCATTGCCTCCTCCGCCCTTATAAAGGGACAAAGATTCACCCTTTTTACCCACGCCTTCTTCCTCCTTGCTTATCCATTCTCGCGCACTCGAGCTCCAGCGCCCAAGTTCGCGTCTTTCTACTCAAACCACTCCAATCATGTCCGAAGCGGCAGGCAAGTGGATGGTCCCCTCCGTCACGGTGGAGGACATCACAAAGCTATGGGCAGCCGGATATCTAGCCGCGGACATCGCGCACCGGCTGCCAGCTATGGGACAGATCGTCCCTACGCCTGAACCCCATGAGAGGGTAGTTTTCCTTACCCACTTTGTCCACGGACTGGGATTTCCTCTCCACACGTTTGTCCGCGGGCTCATGTTCTACTACGGGCTGGATTTTCATGATCTGGCCCCCAATTTCATCCTCAACATCTCGTCGTTTATTGTCGTGTGCGAGGCCTTCCTCCGCATCAGGCCCCACTTTGTCCTGTGGCTGAAAACCTTCAATGTTAAACCGAAGGTGGTGGTCGGCCAGCAAGCAGAGTGCGGAGGTGTCATGGTGGGCAAAATGCCCAACTTCACCTGGCTAGAAGGCTCCTATGTGGAGACCATAAAGGGGTGGCAATCGGGGTGGTTCTACATCACCGAGCCGCGCGACACCAACTGGGTGGCACCCCCCAAATTTCGATCCGGAATCCCCACGTGGCTCACTTCCTGGAAAGAGAAGGGCCTGTCCTGGGGTTCTTCCGTAGAGTTGACCGGGCTCCAGACCTGCATCAGGAACATGATGAGCAAGAAAATCAAGCCCGTCAACGTGGTCCAGGTCATGCTCTTCCGCCAGATTCTCCCGTGTCAATGACAGGCATTTGATTTGTGGGAGTTCGACCAGGGTCCAGCACCAAACACTGCGAGAGCTCTTCGACACAACGCACGAGGACATTTGGAGGGTGTTGTTCAAAGGCGCCGAGGTACCCCCTTCCCTCACCGAGGACCACGGACTCAGCGCAAAGCGCCACGCTAATCCGGTAAGTTTTCATATCTTGCAGGGTATTTATTTGCCCCGGTTAAATGATGTGCGGGATCTAAGTTCTCATGCCATTAACAGGAATGGATAAAGACAGCAGAGCAGCTCGATTGCCCAGCACCTCTGCTTGAAGATCCCACAGATGCTCTCATGATGGAGATGCTGACTCCGGCACCTTACGAGGTGCCGGCGAAGAAGACCAAGAAGAAGGCCACGGGGACCCGAAAGGGTCTCCGGCGCAAGGTTGTATCGGACTCATCGTCCGATGACTCCGACGCGCCCTCCTCCCATAAAAACGAGAACGAGGAGGAAAGTTCTCTCCCCCCAGACGAGGGAGACAAGAAAAGGAAAGCTGACCCAACATGGGAGGCCGAAGGGTCCAAGAAGGAAGGACCCATGCTCCGGACTGCTCCACGACGGTCGCCGACACCGGCAACGAGTGGCTACCCAAGGTCAAGCCCCTGGCAAAGTCGTAAGTGTCCGGACACCATAGTACTTCATGGTATGTTTTATTGCACTGCTTCTCCTCATGTCGAACATGATTATGCAGTCTGTCCCGAGCTCATCTCGACGTATCCTCGTCGAACGGCTCATTGGACTCATCGGATCTGAAGAGTGGTTCTCTTCCGACCGCGTCCACCCCTCGCCCTACGGACAACATCGAGTTGTTGTCTTGAAAGGCACCAAGCCAAGGGGAGGTGTTCTTGGGGGCGCCGCGAGGCGACCTCCCGGACCTAGGGTACAAAGGGAGCGAAGCTCCCATGGGCTCCAAGTTCGCCCCCCAGCCGAACACTGCGCCAGAACCTTCGATGGTTCCGGACTCCGGAAGGCGATCCCCCGTTAAGGGGGTCCAACCACCCGTGCCGGTGTCCTCTGTCCATCCAGAGGCATCGGACATCTTGTTGGAAGCACTTCACAGCGCTTCCATCGATGAAGAGCACCGCACTATCATGAGTACGATGATTGAGAAGGTTCAGTCCACCAAGAACGGACTGACCGAAGCTTGCGCTAGCCTCCTAACAGGCTTTGAGGTAAGCAATCAAAAAATATATAAGAAAATATTACCGCATAGATAGTAGCCCCCTGATGCTCTGTTCGGCGTTCGAGAAGAAAGGTCGAATAGAGGATCAAATGATGAGTCAGGAGTCTAATAAGAATATGTCTATGTGTAAGTGCAGGCTTCCCTGCTGGCCGCTGCCGCACGTACTACGGAGGTCTCTGCTTTGAAGCAGGACCTGGAGCGGTCTGAAAGCGAGCTTGGCCTTACCAAGAGGCAGCTCGAGGAGAGCAAAGGTAAGCAATACCTTGTCTATGCTTTGGAAAAGAAGTTCGGTTGTAAAATAATAGGATCATCATGAATTTGCCAGGGCCACGACCGAGGCGGCGACCCTAAAGAAGGCACTGTCCGAGGCCGAAGACAAAGCGGCCAAGGAGCGCATCGAGCGGGAGAAGCAAGAAGCCCGAGTGGGCGAGGTGCAGCAAGAGCTCGAGGCTCTCACCAAAAAACACGAGTCCTTGGAGCTTGACTCTAAGACGCAAGAGTCCGAGCTGGCACAGGCGCTTGAAAGCGCCCGGAGCGCCAAGGCTGAAGCCCATAAGGCCCTCCAGGAAATTGATGTGGTGAAGAAAATAGCAGTGGGTAAGGCATTCAATATGCAAAGCAAGCATGTGAAGGAAACTTTCCTTTTTCTTACCCGAGTTCGGAGCTCTTCAGGAGCGTTCGCAGATCTTCCTCGCAGTGTACTGGATGCCGCGGAGTTTTACCGGGCTGAGGAGGGGAGCTCGACGGAGAAGTTGTTCTGGTCTCAGTATACCGGGACCGAACACCCAATGCCTATGAGCGACCAGCTGAAGCAATTGGTCGAGCTTCACAAGGCGGCCGAACTGTCCATGAGGGGCATTATAGTCCGGATGTGTCCTGGCGAGCCCCTGACCGGTAGCTACTTCGGTCTGGTGAGGCGGCTTGTGGAGGCCTGCCCACGGCTTGAAGTCATAAAGCGGCCAGCCTGCATCGAGGGTGCGCGCGGGGCTTTTGCCCGGGCGAAGGTGCACTAGCGAAGCTGGACGCCATGAAGCTGGTGAAGGAGGGGCCGCCGGAGGGCAAGGAGCATCGCCACCCCGAGATGTACTATGAGAGTGTCCTGAAGGGTTCCCGCCTTGTGGCGGATGAATGTGCCAGGGATGTAATTTTTGAATGACCACGCTCATGTGATCCTGTAATGTGAAACAAGTTCATCTGCGCTATGCAACACCTTTTGTGTTTTAAAATATTACCTTCTGTGCGGCCATTTATAACATCCGAGAGTTGGCCAGTCGCCGGCTTCTACCCCCATGTAACTAGTACTGGGGTGTTCGGGATAAACCTGAGCACTCTTTACCCCAATTTTGGGTCCATCAAGGGAGGTGTTCAGCGCAACGAACCAGGCAATCGGACTATAAGGCTTTATCACTCTCACTTAGCCATAGAAGTCTACAATTTTAAACTTTGGCGAAACCCCTAGTGTTCGGAAGGCCGAATTTGGGGCGCTATACTCTCCTAAGCCGGACAAGGCCGAATCCTCACCCGAAGCGGAAAAATCTTTAAGGACTTGAGACCTCTCGAACAGCGACGAGTCTCTCGCCTTATCATGACAGTCAGTTTTCGGCTTTCTCTACTGAGGTGCTCGTCCGGAAGAACCGGGACACAATCGCAGTAGTTCTCCCACCGCTACCTTAGCCGATATAGCGGAACGTAAGGTACCAAAGCATGGGGGCCGGGCAAACCCAACATTTGACCAAAGACATGATTCGGAGCTGATGCATATAATGCTATAAGTTCGGGGTGCCACACTGCCGAAAGTGTTCGGACTTCTTGTGCCGTATTATGGGGTAAACGAAAGCCCCTGGCGTACTGACCATACCTGAATGTACGGGTGTGGATTGTCTTAAATGGACATATAAGAGAGAAAGAAAGAAAAAAGGATAAATAATGCAATAATAGACTAATGATATGCATTGTTATTTAAATAATATGTCGAAGCATACTGGTACAAGTAGTGCAATAAGCAGAAAGTAGGACAATTTGAAATGTCCTATCCCAGGGCAAGCTGCACATAGATAGTAAAAAACGGGTATATCAATTATTATTATAGACCACCTGGGGGTTCCCGTGTTCATCTTAGCTTCTTGCCGCCTTGGTTGTTCCTTCCCGTAATGTGTCCGACAATCGTACTGCCGGAAAGGGCTTCCAGGGGGTTAGGCCCTGAAAGAGAAAAGAAATGATAAAGGTATACAGCCCCTAGGGCGGTTAAGCCGCATTGCGGGACGTGCCCGGATCGTGCCCCCGCCTATGTCCATGGTATTTTCAGTGCGTAGTTATGTACGCGCGGCACGGATTTCGTTGCTTGACCGGGACTGGGACGGGGGCCAAATTGCTAGGCGAGGTCTAAACGTGCCAGGCGATCCTGTTGCAGCTTATTCCCGGACACGGCTTGAACGTGTCCGGGGGCTGTGACGCCGAATTAGTGGTTTGCCTTAAAAGGCTGCTTTGTGCTTCAGCTGCAAGGACCGCAGTGTGCTCCTCCGTGCGGAGCGAGCATTCTGTGTTTCCATTTACTGTTATGACCCCCTAGGTCCTGGCATCTTGAGCTTGAGGTATGCGTAATGCAGCACTGCATTAAATTTTGCAAATGATGTTCTTCCGAGCAGTGCGTGATAGCCACTATGGAACGGGACGATATCAAAGATTAACTCCTCGCTTCGGAAGTTGTCCGGTGATCCGAAGACCACTTCCAGTGTGATTGAGCATGTGCAATGGGTCTCTACACCTGGGATGACGCCTTTAAAGGTGGTTTTTGTGGGTTTGATCCTCGAGGGATCGATACCCATTTTGCGCACTGTATCCTGATAGAGCAGGTTCAGGCTACTGCCGCCGTACATAAGGACTCGAGTGAGGTCAAATCCATCGACGATGGGGTCTAAGACTAGTGCGGCGGATCCGCCATGACGGATACTAGTGGGGTGGTCCCTGTGATCAAAGGTGATCGGGCAAGCAGACCATGGGTTGAACTTTGGGGCGACGGGCTCCATCGCATAGACGCCCCTTAGTGCACGCTTTCGCGCCCTCTTGGGAATGTGGGTTGCGTATATCATGTTCACGGTTTTCACTTGTGGGGGGGACCCGTTCTGTCCTCCCGTGTTCGGCGGCCGGGGCTCCTCCTCGTCATCACTATGCAGCCCCTTGTCCTTGTTTTCGGCATTTAACTTGCCGGCCTGCTTGAACACCAAGCATTTTCTGTTGGTGTGATTGGCTGGCTTGTCGGGGTGCCGTGGATTTGACACGAGCGATCCAGTATGCAATCCAAACTGGATGGAGCCGGGGTACTTCTTTTAAATGGCTTTTTCCGCTGACAGGATCTAGAGCCTCTGAATCAGGCATTGACTGTCGTATCTTCGGTGTTATCGCCATTATTGCGGCGCTTTGGTCTATTATGACGTTGCCTGCCATTGTCATCTTTGGTATCTGAAGTGCCCGGATTCCTCGATGTGTTGTTGCTGCGAGCCAGCCAGCTATCCTCGCCCGCGCAAAAGCGGGCCATGAGTGTTGTGAGGGCTGCCATAGATTTCAGCTTCTCCTGGCCAAGGTAGCGAGCCAGCCACTCGTCACAGATGTTATGCTTGAATACCGCTAGGGCCTCTACGTTTGGACAGTCGACAATTTGGTTTTTCTTACTCAGGAACCGTGTCTAGAATTGTCTGGCCGATTCCCCTGGCTGCTGGGTTATATGGCTCAAGTCATCAGCATCCGGTGGTCGCACATAAGTGCCCTAGAAGTTGTCAAGGAATGCATCTTCCAGATCCTCCCAATTGCCGATGGAGTCTGCTAGCAAGTTGTTCAGCCAATGCCGAGCTGGTCCTTTGAGTTTTAGTGGGAGGTACTTGATGGCATGTAGATCATCACCGCGAGCCATGTGGATGTGAAGGAGGAAATCCTCAATCCATACAGCGGGATCTGTTGTGCCATCGTATGATTCGATATTTACGGGTTTGAAACCCTCCGGGAATTCGTGATTCATAACTTCATCAGTGAAGCATAGGGGGTGTGCGGCGCCTCTGTGCCGGGCTATATCCCGACGCAGTTCATATGAGTCTTGTCTGCTGTATTCGGCCTGGCCGGATTTGCTCTTGGTGTATCCGACGCGACGATCATCGTCTCGTGTTGGCGCGCGTGCCCGTGACCCGTATATTGACCCTGCAACTTTTTCCTTACTGTCCAATACGTCTCACAGGCCCCGTGTGTTGCCTCGGGCCTTAGTATTTTTGATTGAGTGGCGGCGGGGTGCAGGCTGAACTTCAGGCTGAAACGACTCTCTGGCTCGGCCACGTAGTGGCCGGTCAGCCGCATCGTAAACTGGTGAATGAGGTTTCAATGCTTCCTCCTCGAGGTGAGGTAGCAACCTACGTTTTGGGTAACTCTTGGAGGGGTGCTCGAGTTCGTATTCCTTGGCCGCAAGGACTTCAGTCCATCTGTCTGCTAGCAAGTCTTGATCAGCTTGAAGTTGTTGTTGCTTTTTCTTCAGGCTATTTGCTGTGGCCATAAGCTGGCGCTTGAAGCGCTTTTGCTCGACGGGGTCCTCAGGCACGATAAATTCCTCCTCGCCGAGGCACGCCTCGTCTTCGGAGAGAGGCATGTAATTGTCCTCCTCCGGTTCTCCATCTGCTGCCTACTCTGGAGGGCTAGCTTGTTCGTCCTCTGGCTCTACATCGTGTTGGAGGGGATTGTTGTTGTCTTCGGCACTATCCGGAGTTTTATTATCTCCTGTGCCGGTATCACTACTTTTGCTGTGGCGGGACTTAGAGCGGTGCCGCTGACGTCGGCGCTTGGGTTGCTTCTTGGAGGGGTCATCCTCCGCTGTCTCGTCGCTATTGCCTTCTTTGGGGGTGTCCACCATGTATATATCATATGCTGAGGTGGCGGTCCAGCACCCTGTGGGCGGTGGTTCCTGTTCGTCTCCTGCATCGTCGTCCATACCATCGAAGTATTCGGAGTCAAAGTCGAGCATGTCGGTTAAATCATCGACAGTGGCTACTAAGTGGGTGGTGGGTGGGCAGCAAATTTCTTCGTCGTACGCATCCCATTCTAGCCGAACATAGTTCGGCCAAGGTTCTCCTGACCGGGAGAGAGACCTTAATGAATTTAGCACATCGCCGAAAGGCGAGTGCTGAAAGATATCCGCGGAGGTGAACTCCATGATCGGCGCCCAGTCGGGTTCGATGGGCACGGATGTAAGCGGCTCGGAGTCCGTGGCCGAGGATGAATCCAGTGGTTCGGCGACATGGCTCTCGTAAGGGGTGAAGTCAGCATCCCTCTCTATCGCCGCTGAGAGTGCGGCCTCCTTGGCGGGGTCTATCTCTCCGCTCTCGGATGGCGCGGTTTGCTCCGAATCAATGGCTGGAGTAGTTGCAGATGCAATCTCCCGAATATTGTCCGCCGACAGAGTTACATCGTGCTCGTCATGACTGTGCGGCGCACCTAACATGGGCTCGAATCCGTCGAAGATCAAGGCTCCGCGGATATCGGCCATGTAGTTCAAGTTTCCGAATCTGACCTGATGGCCAGGGGCGTAGCTCTCGATCTGCTCTAGATGGCCAAGCGAAATGGCCCGCAGTGCGAAGCCGCCGAATACAAAGATCTGCTCGGGGAGGAAAACCTCACCCTGGACCGCATCGCCAGCGATGATCAAAGGAGCCATCAAGCCTTACAGTGACGACATTGTGGAACTCTCAATGAAAGCACCAATGTCGGTGTCAAAACCAGCGGATCTCGGGTAGGGGTCCCGAACTATGCGTCTAAGGCGGATGGTAATAGGAGGCGGGGGGACAAGATGTTTACCTAGGTTCTGGCCCTCTTGATGGAGGTAATACCCTACTTCCTGCTTGATTGTTCTTGATGATATGAGTATTACAAGAGTTGATCTACCATGAGATCGTAGAGGCTAACCCTAGAAGCTAGCCTATGGTATGATTGCCTGTTGTCCTACAGACTAAATGCTCCGGTTTATATAGACACCGGAGGGGGATAGGGTTACACAAGGTCGGTTACAAGGGAGGAGATATACATATCCGTATTGCCTAGCTTGCCTTCCACGCCAAGGAGAGTCCCATCAGGACACGGGACGGAGTCTTCAATCTTGTATCTTCATAGTCCAACAGTCCGGCCAACAATCTAGGACTCCCTCAGCTGCACCTTCCACTGCTCTGGTTCGTTCCCTTCCGAGGCCTCGCCGTCGTTCTCCGCCTTGGTTCGCTCGCTGTGCCCGCCGCCATCTAGCATTGTCAACATTGTCAACAACCGTGAGGAATCAGGAGATGACTATACATGCAGAGGCTGACAGTACGGACCCACCAGGGTCATTGCATTACGCAAGCAGGTGCCTCGTTATTACTCCTACAAGCCAAAAAAAACTTCCTCCTAATTGTTTGACCACTACAGTAGGTCCCACGCCATTGTCAATGTAGTCAATAAACGAGAAAATTACACAACGAGCGGATAACACCAGGGACGTAGCAGCTCGCCCAGTTGTTCTTTGAGTTTTAGAGACGGAGCTCAACTGCGCACTATGCGGGGGCTGTGGCCCGTCTAGCACACGCTTACGCTTTTATTTAAGCACATGACGAGCCCAGTTGATATCTTTTTTCTTTCTGAAAATGGCTAGCCCAGTTCTTTTTTTGGAGAATACCCAACCGAGGCCTACTTGCTTTTCTCAGCCCTGCTGGGCCACAAACCTTTCAAGACGAGGAGGGATATGTAAGTAGTAAGAAATGGGCTTACCTAGAAAATGGTCTATAAGTTGTAAGAAATGGGCTATAAATTTTTAAACCAAAGCCAACCGACAATTACATTAAAATATCATTTTTATGGATTTCTCCACTCTTATAAAAAGCAGAGTTGGTGATGATGGTGTGCCTTCCATCCTGCAATATAGGCCATCCGGTCCATATCTAACGGATAGGAAGGAAACTATGACAACTTACCTGCACTCCTCTCCACATTTGCAGATAAGGTCTTCCCTCGTTCATCCTTTTCTCCCACAAGATAAACTACAAATACAAATGCATCTTGATGTTCCGTGCAACGCACGAGCATCTTGCTAGTAAATATTTTAAATTTCATTCATTTTTTGGCGGAGACTTTTTTTGGATTTTATTTTGATATTTTTTTTAAATTATTTTTAACGTGACTAGAAATTTCGTGATTAAAAGAGTTCGGACCCCACCAAAATATGAAAATTTTTGTTGAATCTTTTAGCAGTGCCTAGTTTATATGGTCTGTAATGCTAATAAAAAGAATATGGGCTCCAAAATATCCTTAAGAATTAGCAAACATGCTGTAAATTATTGAAAATAATGGCTAATGGGCTGTATGATGTTTTCCATAGATTTGGAGGCTGACTTCGGGGCCTACTAGGTTCATGATGACGCTGTCCTAAAAAACATTTGACGCGTACGCAAGGCTTTGTCAACTTAGTCAACACAGAGCAGTGACTGTTGGATGTCCATCCAACGGCCACCGTGCTTCTTCAATCTCTGATCTTCCTGCTCCAGCCGCCCAAACCAGCATCAGCAGGACTGCCTGCTCCCTCCTCCCTTGGCCGGTTGTGCTACTGCCAGGCCATCCCTCTACCCACCTACACATCCCATTATTTTTCGATGATGTCAGCCTCACCTCGCAGCTGACCAGTCAGCGCTCGTACTCCCCTCAGCATGGGCATCCATTATCGCGTCTTCCCTGGCTCCATGTCGTTCCCTTCCTAGGCCTCATCATCGTCCACCGCCCTGGTGCTCTCGTTGCGGCATGGTCAACATGGTCAACGAACGACATCCATCGGAAGTGGAGGTACGTGGAGAGGCTGACAGCTAGGTCCACAGCTGCACACAAGGAAATACCTCCTTATTACGCGCAAAATAAATATTCCTCCACCTGACAGCTGGGACCCACCGGAAGGGCCTCTGTATTTCGCAAAAAAGTGTTCCCCCGCTGATAGCTCGGACCCGCAACTATATCTTCGCACGCAAGGAAGTGCCTCCCTATTACGCGCAAAAAATGAATACTCCCCCTGCTAGCTGGGACCCACCATAGTGTGAGGCTGACTTGTGGGCCTACTAAGTTAACGGGGACGGATGGGCTTTGTCAACTTAGTCAATATGAACCATTCTAGCTCCAGTGACCGTACAATGTCCATCCAATGACCGTAGTGCTTCTTCAACCTCTGGTCTTCTTGCTCCAGCCGCCCAAACCAGCGCCGGTCGTGACGCATGCTCCTGCCTCCCGTGGTCGACTGTGTTGCCGTGAAGGCCTCACCGCCCCTACTATTCCCACCGCTGGCTAGGCCCTGCGGCGACGGCAGTCTCACACCGCAGCCGAACCAGTGAACCTTCGTACTCCTCTCCACGTTGGCATCCACTGCCGCGTCTTCCCCGGCTCTGCGTCGTCCCCTTCCTAGGCCTCGCCGTCGTCCATCGCCCTGGTGCTCTCGACGCAGCGTGGTCAACATGGTTAAGGAACGACTTCCATCGGAAGAGTACTGTACGTGGAGAGGCTGACAGCTGGGTCCATGCCCGCAGCAAGGAAGTGCCTCCTTATTACGTGGAAAATAATGATTCCTCCACCTGACAGCAGGGACCCACCGGATGGGCCACCGTATTTCACAAAAAACATTCCCCCTAACTATTGGGACCCACCAGCTACATCTTCGCACGCAAGGAAGTGCGTCCATATTACGGGCAAAAAATGATTCACCCCCCTGACTGCTGGGACCCACCAGCTACATCTTCGCACGCAAGGAAGTGTCTGACGGTCGGGACCCACGTGGTCGAAGCATACGTAGCGTTGTCATTCTGGTCGCGAATGTGTACGTACATAGGATCGATCTGTCTACAGGCTGCAACGATGAACCGTGGTCGTGTAAGGACGGGCACGTGTCGTAGTAGAGGCGCGCACATAGCATGTACAGTTACGTAGAACCAGGATGCAAGAAAGTAAATACGACCACGTACATACATACGGGTGGGGTCTCGAATGCCTACTCGCGCATACGTACGGCCAGAGCTCGTGTACATGGCTAGGTCAAAACGGAGAAACTGCGTCGACGTCATGTTCATCGGGAGCCAACCGGCTTGGACGGAACAACCGATCGAAACGAGGCCTGGCGTACCACAGAACAGAGGAAACGGCCTTGTGTTCGACCGGCCACGGTCGAAACGGGATCCTGTTCATCGGGAGGGGTCTGGCGTACCGCAAAACAGAGGAAACACACTTATCTTGGACCTCCTATGGTCGAAATGGGGTCCTCTTGATCGGGAGGGGTGTGGCGTACTGCAAAACGGAGGAAACGGACTTGTGTTGGAGCGCCAGGGCTGAACCGGGGGTCCTATTCATCGGGAGGGGTGTGGCGTACCGCAAAACGGGACTCCACGGGATACTGTTCATCTCTACTGTCGACGTCCTCCAGCCTCCATGGGCTACTATTCATCCACCATCGACCTCCTCCAGCCTCCACCTGCGGCTGTTCATCCACGGGCTCTTGTTCATCCAGCCTTCACCGCTCCTCCAGCGGCTACTGTTCAACCAGCCCTCTCCACGGGGTCCTGTTCAACCACCCCTCCACAGGCTACTGTTCATCTAGCCCTCCACCGGCTACTGTTCAGCCAACCCTCCACGTGGTCGTCCTATTCATCCAGCCCTCCATGGGGTCCTATTCATCCACCCCAACTGGCTCGATCGGGGTCCTGTTCATCTAGCGGCAACAACCTCTACTACCAGGGGTCCTTTTCATCCACCCCCACCGGGAACTGTTCATCCAACCCCCCAACAATGCTCACTATTCATCAAGAGGCAGCAGGATCGGTCGACTTCAGTTAGCAGCGGTAGCGAAGGAATCGCTCGATCGGGTTCAGTTAACAGCCATCGATCTATCGCTCGGGTTCAGTAACGCGTAGCCAGCAGTGTAATGGCTCGGGTTCAGTAGGCGAACGCCTCGCTCGGGTTTAGTTAGAGCCCAATGCCTCGCACCCACGTGTGTACGTGTACGAGAGGAACGCGCATCGCTCGGCCCCCGACCACCCACCATAACCGGGAACTCCCCGATATTTTCCTCGCCCTCGCTTCTACCACGATTTTTTCTGTCATGGACGGCCCAAAGAATGTCATGCAGCTGCGTCTCCGGCCCGCCCAGGACAAAAAGCCCATTTTTTGTCATGATTTTTCGTCATAGAAGTAGGAGCCCACCACATCTATGATGATACTGGGTTTTGTCACAATTACCGTCATAGAAGTGTCATAAGCATGACAGAAAAAAATTCGTTCGAGACAAAATGTCACGGATGTGTCTTTTTTATAGTGGGTGGAGACACAATGAAGGTTAAAGTATTTCATCCAGACTACAATGAGCATCGAGAAGTCGTAATGAAGATAGTGAAGGATGGACGGGCAGCCATCACAAGCGGTTGGCCTAGAGTCGTGCACGCATTACACATGGAGGAGGGCACAATATTGCATTCCGCTTCACCTTCTCCAGCAACCAGGATGTCTTTCGCCTCTCTCTTTATAGTCTTCAGTACAACTATGGTTCATCATTCTTTACTTGGTGCTTCTGTAGTTCTTCAGTATCTGTACCCGTGCATTGGTGGTTGAACCTATATTTGTAATAAACATGGTTGGATATGAAATAAGTGATTGCCTACTTTCAAATTCAAAACATGTGATTTTTAAATTAGGGATTAATTAGGGATTACACTACACACAGTTTGCGAAAGCGAAACATCTGCAATAGACGTGGAGATTAGAAACGTTTCTAGGATCCACTACATGTGTGATCAATCTCCACTTCACACGACATCCTCTTGAAAACTGTTTGCGTTAGGCCACCTTGCACAAACGTTTACCACATAAAAACTGTGTGTGATGGATAGCCTTTGCCACACAGTTTCTTCTATGCACTGTGTGTGATGCATTCAATAACGCAAACGATAAAATTGTTAATATCGTGTGCAATGGCAACGCTATCACACAAACGATTTAATGGGGAAAATTCTGTGTGATGTACCTATGAACGGAAATGTTTTCCTTGGAGCGACTTTGTGGGATGTACATACGAAAGGAAACATTTAGCAGGGACTGACTGTGTGGGATGTACTTGCGACCATAAACAATTTCACCTGTATAACTGTATTTTTTAGCTCTACTGTACGTATTTCCATATTTGAGCGCTCACCGGTCGCACATGAACTCATTTTGCCGAGCATGTGTGCTAGGAGGGCATATCCCTGACAGTTTCTGGGTCGTGTGGGAAGGACCCCCCTATTGCTATCACTCACTAGGCGATGGTTCCAAATGTCGTCGCGGAAAGGGGTTAAAAACCGTTTGTATAGCACCTACGCGTACCAGCGCTGGACTGGGTCCGGATCCCCTTCTACGGTGGTGTCTAGGCTCTATTTATAGTGGCCTTGGTCCTCTCCCAAAAATGAAGGCGGGAAGGGATCCCACAACGGCCAAATTCGTAGGGAGACAACTAATACATATTATCCTGACGAAAGGTGGCCTTCGCGTGCAAAGCTTCAGGTCGTGACGCCATGGTAGGCTCGGTGATGACCTCCGTCCTCCCGTCCCGGCGGTCTTGGTCTTGTAGCATAGAAATGGAAACCTTTGGTTGATTCCTAGGGACTCCATGCCTGCGCTTGCCTCCTTAGCACCAAAAAGGAAACCTGTTATACTGCCCCCGCTGGCGCCCGTCTGGCCTTGCTCGTCATGGCTTGCGTCATCCGAGCCTCATGAGGTGAGGGCTTGCATAGAAATCTCTGCTCCTCAGGAGCCAGCCCGAGGAGGCCGCTCCTTCTGGAGGTCTTGGCGCCGTCCCCTTGCAAAGGTCTTGTGCTGCTGGTGCTGGAGATGGGCCATCGGTGGAGCTACGCAATGGGCTGCAGGTAGGAATATCTGGGTACCCCGGTTCCCAGAACACAGACAGTAGCCCCCGTGCCCAAGGCGCGTTCAGACTTTGCTTCGAGATGAAGCCAAAGGGCAAGGGTGGAGTGCCGCGGGCCCCAACCGCCTGCGGCCTCTGTCGACACGTGGCGCTTGATTGGACGTGGGTGTCTCCGCTTCCCCATGCTGCCTCGGCAACCGTTCATTACAAGGATCCGGGTCTATTGCAACAAAATCGTTTGTTGCAATACATGCTGTTTCGTGGCGATAAGTACATATTGCCACGAAACGACATTCGTTGGCAGCCGTTGCGACTGGACACATGGTAATAGGTTATTACCATGAAAAAGCAATTGTGGCAATAAAGTGCGCTATTGCAACATCCATGCGGGATGTTGCCGCATGTTTTCCCGTGGCAACACTCACCTGATACCACAATTTGATTTGTAGAGATAGCTTTAATGCAACATGTAACAAATTGTGGAGACTAATATCTCGTAGCGATAGACATTTGTGGCAACAACCTATGCCAATGACGACTATTTCGTGGCGCATTACTCTTCCTTGGCAATAGTCAATTGTGGCAACAAACTATGGCAACAATCCTTGTTTTCGTGGCATTAGGCATGTTGCCACGACCCACTATACTTGTGGCAATAAACTATGGCAACAATCCTTATTTTTTGTGGCATTAGGCATGTTGCCACGACCCACTTTGCTTGTGGCATTAACTTATGGCAACAAATATTCCAATCGTCGTAACAGGAAATTGTAACATACTTGTTTTGATGGTGATAAATAGGTATCACAACAAGTGAGATCTTTGTAGCAAGAAATTATTGCAACAATTTAAACTTTCGTGGCAAAACTCTATTTCAACAAACTTACTTTGGTGGCGCCAAACTGTTATCGCATCGTGAAATTTTTTGTGGCGCCAAGCTATTACAACAATATAAAGTGCTCCGTTGCAACATCCTAGTGCAACAAAATAGATAGGCGTAGCAACTGAGATATGACGCAACACTATATTTTTAGTGGTGCTAGCATATGGCAACCAAAAGTGGGTTGTGGTAATAGTCTATTGCAATCGTAAAAAAATATAGGCTTTCGATTACAATATTCAAAACCATACGTATAATATGTAGATTCATAAAATTCATAATTCTCATAGAAAATATCCATCAAATGAAACTCGAATGTAATTTAGCCATCCTAATTAACTTCGAAGACTAAACTGCCCGTGATCTAGTGTCCAGTCCAGCTAGTTCTTTGGTTCCTCCAATCAAGAAATAAAAAAAGTTCTAGTTAATGAGTCGAACATAAGATACTCCATACAATTATTCCAGCCCCATTGGCTAATACTGTGTCAGGAAGCATGTAACTAAGGGATCATAACAACTACACAAGTGTAAATGTCTAAGGCATAACCACAAGTACATCTACTAAAAGCTTCTTTTTTGAGAAAAACATTGCTTTTAACTTAACGGTGCTAGGCTGAATCACCCAAAGCACAGGCAGCCACAAAGGCTGGTACATCGGCCTCCCATTCCAAATACTGGTTAGATTCTAACATCCTACCAAGACATGAGCAACAGAGTTTGCGAAGCAATGACATACATTAATTTCATAATAAGAAAACCATAATTTGAGCGGGTATTTGGTATCCTCAATAACAGCAGCATAGGCCGACGAGTCCACCTTATTGATATTAAGTGCTTCCATCAGGAGTTACGAGTCCGTTTAAAAAACGACCCTCACGACCCCCATATCAGCGCCAATAGATACTGCATGGGACATTGCAGTGGACTCATCAGCGAAGGCATCACGCGCATGCTCATGACATCCTGCTCGTGCATACAAAATGGTGCCATCGTCCGATCGTACATCTACTAAAAGCTTTTGTTATTGATTCAAGTTATGACTAGATGTATAGTTTCAGTTAAGTTCATGTCCCTAGCTAGCACATATTCATTTTATCTTTAAGTTGTGACTCGATGCAGCAACAACACATGGTAAAAGAAAAGAAGCAACTAGCTAATTATGAAGACCAATGACGTACAAAATGCAGGTGAATATGAAGAGAAAGCAAGGTTGTGACTTACCATTGCTTTAAACATTCGAGATTGCCTTCCTGCAGCTTGTATGAGCGCATTTGAAGAAATAGCAGTTGGCCTTGAACCTGGAGTCTTATTAGGACTAGATCTCTGTAAAAGAATATTTTGCAAGTTTGGATCACTATTTTCTTTGTCAACCCTCTTCGTAGACACCTGTAATAGAAGTGCACTTTTAGCAATGCAAGTAAGCAACATAAATCTTACAAGGTCGGAAGCATATGACTGTAATCACCTGTTGGGTTCCCACCTGTTTTCTCAATTCTACAAACTTTGCCATCATGTCTTTTTCAAATTCCAGTCTTGATGTTCGCTCCTCTTGCAACAATCTTTCCCTTTCAGCATGCTCTTCTTTTAACCTCTCCTCAAGTTGTTCTCTCTCAGCACGCTCCAAGTTAATCCTCTCTTGTGTGTTAGCACGTTCAGCTTGTAGTTGATCTTCTAAGTCGTTGACCCGCTGGCTGAGCTGAGAGTTTCGCTCCTGGGTGGCTGCTGTAGCACGAGCTTGCTCTTCAATCTGGATACGGAACCTTTCAGAACCAGTTGAAGTTTTGGCCACGTATCCGTACCCACGAGGCTGCGATGACTTGCATTCCAGAGTGTCTTTGCAAGCGGTCTAGAAAATATTGTTTTTCTGCTCACTTGAAAGTGGACCTTCAGTTTCAGTTTCTTTGTTTTTAACCTCTTGAAGTGCTTTGTCCTAAAAATGAAAGGAACAATTATAGGTGCGGCATCAATATTGACACTATAAAAGATGAAACAAGAATAACACGGTCCAACGCATGAATAATTGCATCTGATGATGAAACATGCGAAATGCACATCATTGACTAACTATAGAATAACCAAAAGTCAGTGTACTCACGTAAACTTTCTAGGAATCTATGTTAGACCATGTTCCATCGTTTGTGTGGGTGAGTTCCCATAGAGCAATACAATCTGGCTCTTCTCCAGTTTCCAAGTTTCTCTGCAAGTAATATAACAATGAGATGCTTGAAACATGACACCATATTTAGCAGCGAGGCATACATATTTGGTTGGACTCATACCTTCTCAAAACTAACTTGCGAGTAAGATTTTGATCTGATTATGTGTTTTGTCTTCTGTTTCTTACGGTTATCGGCGTTCTTTTGGCTGCGGTCCTATCAATTCATTGAAACTAGATATAACCAATGAGACTAGCCATTTCATCTTAACACATAATAGACAAACCGTGATCTTAAAGATAACCTGAAATTTTGAATCAGTGCCAAAGTACTCAATCATCCATTCCCACTCTTCTGGTTGTAAATCTTCCGGCAGATTAGCCAATCTAGCTGCATCTGTTTTGTATGCCTTGTAAGTGGAGCTTAGAGTTGATCACCAGCCTCTACATCTCTCTTTTGCAATTTTGAGAACTTTTTCTTCTATTTCTGGTGTATCTTCCAAGTCCCATCTGTCCTGTAAAGCATAAAACAAATAAATATACATAAGCAATGCATTATCAATGGTAAAATAAGATAACACATGTCAAAAAGGTTGTACGCACTATCATATCTGCAACAATGAGTCGATGAATGGTAGGGTGAATGTCCGACCACGTCCTCACTCCAATGAGTGGTAACTTTCTTTTCATTATGACTACCATGTCACCCTTGAACGAACGATAGTTCATTCCTACTGTACCACCCAATTTTTTAGAGAATGTAATATTTAGCTTTGCAGATCCATTGGCAAAACGCTTCTTAGATGCTTTAAAACCCTTTAGAACACCTCGCCCTTTCTTCTTCTGTCCACCAGCTTCTACAGCCCAAATCATACAAGAAAAATTGTATTACCCGGTATTAGATTGTAAGAAATGATGACACAAATGTAAACGAAAACAAGTACCATCCTGCAGTAGCGCGTGGTTGCAGCGAGCATGGGATGGCCATTCAGCAAGGAAACACATGTCATTAGCAGACACTGGAGTGTCAGATTGTTCTGCAGTTCCTGTAAAAGATTTAGTAGTCTCGAAGGTCTAGCTATTTAACCCACACCAAGATTTTATGCATTATAGACAATGCTAAACAATTTACCAGATCTGGGTTGTCCATGTTGGTTTTTGTATGACGTTATACTTTCCATCCGTGTTAAGAGAACAGAGCCTTTCTTGACTGCACGCAAAAACAATCATGGGACTTAGCATTAACAAAGCATTGATGTTCTGCACCATTCAGATAGGTGATTATGAAGTAAGGATGTTGTGTACCAGGAGCGTCCTCCGTAAAATTCATCATTGTGCCCTTGTGTAGGTAAACCAGACATAAAATTTTGAGTCAATTTAAGAAGAAACACAATAAATTAAGCAGGCATAAAATCAAATCAGTTTAACTCATATTAAAATTTGAGGCAGCTCAAACTGAATGAAGCTCAAGGTCAAGCTGTAGAACATGACTCATGCTCAGCTTGTAACGATAGCAAAAAGTATAAATCTATGTTGATTATGTGATCGATTATAAGTACAGCGGGATATTTCACCCGAACTGCGAGTGTCGTGTTCCCCACAGGGACTAGACGACGGCGACTATGCTCGACTAAAGCTAGGTGACAGAATACAGATGATGATAGCAAGGAGATATAAATCTAAACTAACTAAGATTGTTCCGGCAAATCGACGACGAGGAAAATGAAAAGAAGCAAGGGAAGGTTCAGATTATACTCTCTGCCTTTTTAGTAGTTTCATTTTGCTTGAGAAAGTAAAATACTAACACAGGCAAGCATTAAGGATAAGGGGCAAGATTATAGTACATGGTTCACAAGCAGACATTTAAGATGATGTAGAGCAGCATTGAGTTCTATAACAATGGAACTCACTTGTACAGGAGATTCACAAATATGGAATACCACAGTTACTAGAATTAACCACAATCACGAATTTATATATATATATATATATATATATATATATATATATATATATATATATATATATGACTCACAATGTATGACAGTACAAGTCTAATTGAAAATGATCATCCCAACAACTCACAATTTCACATATATTGCAGAAACTAATACATAAAAAACACAAATTGGGTGTTCAGAACAGTACACAAGCTGATATACAGACACATAAAGAGCTAATACTGATTTGAATTTAGTTGATCTTGCATCCACTAATAACTATCAGCAACTACACACACACGCGCACATAGAAAGAGTGAGAGAAAGAGAAAGAAAGAGAGCAGCAGCAGTTTGGAAAAGAGCTTCAGCAGAGGATGTTTGAGAAGAAGAGCAGCAGTTTTGTGGATCTAAAGAGAAGCATCAGCAGGTGGAAGAAAAAGAGGTAGCAGGGAGCGTTGAGAGAAGAGAGGAGCAACAGTTTCGTGGGAGAAGAGCAGCAGCAAGAGGTGTAGGAGAGGAGGAACAACAGCGGCAGTGAGCAGATTGTACAGCAGCGAGGCAGAGTAAAGGTAGACTACAACGGCTAGATGGGATTAGATCAGGTAAGGAGAGTAGCGAGCAGTAGGGACACAACAAGAGGAGCAACGCCAGTTCAGTTAATTGATCTAATGCTCAAAAACCAATGTAGATAATAATTAAATTGGCAAGGGATGATCCACGGATGGGCTGCACCAAAACGCTTAGTAATTAGTAACAAAATACGACCCCCTTTGGCATCCACGAGGAAACAGAGCGAACCAGGAGAAGAGATGCCGAAGAGGCCTGCAGGCACCTCGGGCACGCTAGGGTCGGGTGAGGCAGCAACCAGCGCCTGGCCACCACGTCACGATGCCGGCGTGCACAGCCGAGACGGCTGCGGCCATGAACTGGGCAGGGAGGCCCCGTCAAGCCCCAGTTCTAGGCCGAGGGGAGCTCCATGGCGGCCAGCCTCCAGGCCAAGGTGAGGCACTGCGCCGACCCTCCAGGCCGCGAGCGCCTCCGCCGAGGCGGCCAAATCGAGGCGCGATGGGAAAATGCCACCGGCGGCCGCCATGTCCCCTGCCCGGACTTCTTTTCTACGGCCAAGCGGCGAGCGGAGGAGAGAAGGGGCAGCCCCTCTGAATGGATCGGGATCGAGAGAGCCGCGCATTGAGGAGGAGCTCGTGAGGGAGGGGGGGTTTGATCCCGGACGGAAGCGGGCGCAGAGGAGAAGGAGGAGGGGGAGATAGAGCAGGACTGGATTTTTCAGCGAGGGAGGAGATCGGGAGGATGACTAACCTGACGCCGTGCAGCTGCTGTGGTTCGCTCTGTTGACGCCGTCATGACGCCGGCAGAACAGATGAACCGAGACGAGAGCTCAGATCCAATCGCCCGTGAAGACGCCATGGTTTGGTATAGAATTATATATTCGAGGGTTATTAGGAAGGTATATAGCGGGAATCTAATTTTTTGGTGGGAACAAAGACGTTAATTTGGGACTTTTAGTGGGAGGTTAAAACATATTGGCGCAAACAGCTGTACATCTAAATTAGGTGGTGGAAAAGTGATTCTTTTTGTATTAAAAAGGTAATTATTTTTTAGGGAATTTTCTATATTGTAAATATATTTCGAGCTAGAGGGAATACTAAATTGTTTTTGTAGAAAGTCATATCGTGGTAAAAAAAACACCAAGTCCAAGAATTGTGAAGGGCGATCTGAGGCCCTCCCCTGTACCATTCTCGCCGTTGATATTTGTATAGTCATCGCCATTTGAGGAAGCCAATTAACGAACGAAAAAGAGTGCCGGTCACCGACACACAACCTCAACGACTACCAAGCACCTATAAGATGTACAAAAAGGGGATCCGTTTAGAGCCGACGAAGACCACCAGCACGGGGAGCGATAATCTTGGAAGATGTGCGACAGATATGCCGGACCGAGGACTTCAAGACGATGCCTCCAGGAAGGGCACGACCACAAACGTCGTCATCATCCGATCCAAAGATCAAGTTTTCACCTGGAGTAAGACGGAAGGAGTGAGGGGAACACGACGTCCACGGAGGCCTTCACCGTCAACCAGTGCACGGACTGGGTAGGTGATGTACCACGGTGCTTCAACCCCTCGCCGCAACCCCGGTCTGCCAACCACCCGCAGCCAATTAGGAAGGTATTGTATCATCATGGATTGTTAAAAAATTGTGCCTTGGTCAACTGTTGGTCAAAGCAGGAAAATTTTGGCTATTTCTGAACAACATGTCACAGAAATTTCATGCGACCCTCACTTTAAAACTATAGGTTATTCTCTTGTCTCAAAACATAAGTACTAATGGGATGTGTTGATGAGACGGTCGATCTATGTCAGTCTCGATCTCACATTCCGATCTTTAGATGGGATGATCTCAACATCTTCCATTTTACCGGACAATCCGTCGAGGGTTTGTCCATGGCAGAGTAGGTCCGACATAAGCTTTTGTTCAAACGATAAACATAGATATTCAACTATGTAAATTAAACAGCCCTGCATCATGACGCCTTTGCCAGTCGGATCCGTCCTACATCGGATCCACGCGCAAGGGGCGAACGAGCCCTGTCGCCGTCGCCGCTGGTCGGGCTTCACCTAGTCATGCCCTCTAGCAGTGGTAGGGGAGGGCAGGAGCGGGAGGCGGGGCGCTAGGAGGCGGTTAGCGATCTCTCCCATCGCCTGCAAGGGCGACTCGGGAGGGTCCTCCGCGCCACAGTAGGTCGAACATAAATTGGAATTTTTTTTACCGAAAAAGGGTTTCCCCCGCATTGTATTACAAAGCAACCAACACCGATAACATCGCAAAGGCTGGGGCGAGCAGCACAACAAGCCCAAAGAAAAAGAGAAAGAAAGAAGAAGAAACAAATGCCCAAGGGGGCCATATCTGGACTGAGCGGGCGCCGCCAGACCCCGCCGCCGCGCCACCTCGCCGCCAATGGCAGCGCCGCCGCCCAGCTGATCTCCTGCGCACCGAAACACCACCCGGAGGTGAATGGCCAGGGCTGCCAGCATCGCCCGGGCCAGGCCCGGAGGCGGCCGCCGGCGATGGCGGTGGGGAGGGAGGGGAGAGGGAGGGCTTGGGGAGAAGGGGGCCAGGGCACGTCCGGTCGCCCGTGAGGATACTGATTTGCGTATTTGTATAGTTCTTATTTATACTGATTTATTGCAACGGCTCCCGGGTGGATGGATGGAGAGCTCGGGAATGGAGCGCACGGTCTTGGAAGCTTTCGACGGAGCCGTGACCGGAGTCGACCCGGTCATCGAGGGTGACCCGATCATCGGAGGCGACGTGAGTGATCACATGGGTGGTGTAGGACATCGATACGTACCGATTGTTGGGCGGCATCGGCTCCGGGGTGGTTGGACGGAGAGCTCGGGAATGGAGTGCACGGTCTTAGAAGCAGAGCCGCCCCCGGAGTCGTGGGAGACGGCAAACGAGTTCCCCTGAGCCTTAATAGCGGCGGGAAGGCGTCGATGGGAGGAATCAGACAGCTAGCCGCCCCCGAAGTCGTGGGAGACGGCAAACGAGTTCCCCTGAGCCTTGATAGCGGCGGGAAGGCGTTGATGGGAGGAATCAGACAGCCACGTTACTCTCCATGACACGTGAACGGTCAGGCAAAATTGACTGGTGCCAGACCCCGGGTTGTCGTGCTGACATATGCTACCTACACTACTTAAGTAGGTAAAAATATGTAACCAAATTACTATATAAATATCAGTTTAATTTTAAAAAATATGCAAAAATAATGAGATCATTTGGATTTGTGGTTTAAAAGTTGCAGATAATCAATGTTTGGTCAATAAAATTACTTTATTCTTTCAAACAAAGAAAGAAGGGCCACGTTGATCATATATTTCAGCAATATATTTTTGTGTGTGGATATATTTCAGTAATATACGCTATCCGACTTTCAAAAAAAAGTACTAATACTATACGCTGGTGGAGAGCGTAGGGAAAAAAGAAATAGGGGTGACGGCGGATTCGAGCCTTGGTCGTCAGTTCTGAAGGGAGTTGATCTTTCCACTGGGTTATCTCAGTCATTGGGTTATATTTTGATGGACTTAGGCTTATTAGGCAGAAGTTTTCGCTAGCATATAAAGGAAAAAATCGCACGCTGGATCAGACGCCTGTTTGGTGGAGCGCGCAGGGCTCGCGTGATGTATCAGACCCGCGTCTGGTGGATTGCGCCGCTGTTTCCTTCGCTCCTTCTTTCCCACAATCATTTTCCTCTTTCCTTTTCACGCGCCAGACCCTAGTCCTAAAAAAACTACCCCATAGCAACCCGAGTCGTACCTCGATCCCCTGTTCTGCCGCCGCGCAACCTAAGCGCTGGCCGCATCTAGCAGCCACATCATGGCGGCGTGTCCAAGCAGCCCACGTCGGCGCCTCCCTGCCGCTCCCCTCTCCCTCTAACCTTGCTCCGCCACCCGTCGCTCAGCGCCTTCTGCCTGTCGACCTCCTCCTCCCTGGATCTCGGCTGGTCGATCCTGCCCGTGGGCGCGTGGCTGGACTGCCCGACACCTCAACTCCGGTGCCAACGGACCTGCCATCCTGCTCACCCGCCCGGGTCTTCCGTGCGCTTCAGTGCAACGCCCTGCAGCAGCTCTCCCGTGGTCAGCCGTCCCTCTGCTCAGCGCCGCCCGGACTGGCTCGTCTGTCTCCCTTGCGACCAACGACCTGAACAACAATAGTATGATTATCCCCTCATGTCTCTCTCTGTTTTTTTCATTGCAAGTGCAGCAAATTTAGATTGAAAATACATCACATGGGCATTAGTACTGTGCTATACATACAACATAAGGATGCTGATTTTAGTTTGAAAGTAGCAGACTAATTTTCCCTTGCTTGTTGTTTTATCGGTAGCTACTTTCACGTTCTTCCACATCTGCAATAATAAGATGGTTCAGGCAAATAATAAGATAGAAAATCCAGGAAAATTTCAAAACTGAATCTGATGAACATGAATGCCGTTCATATACTTCAGTTCAGTTCAATCCGTTCCCTGCTCATGTGCTTATATAATCGCAAAGCTGCTGTCTCTGGCTCCTTGGCTTAAGATGGTGTCTTCTTAGTGATGTTGCTCCAAAACATTTTAGGCTGCTTCACATTGAACCTCAAACCAAAGAGAAATTAAAAAAAAACATTGAATGGAACTTAAGCAGAAACACACAGGAGCTTTAATTGAGTGAATCATTCAAATTAAACCATCTATAAAAATTCATATATGGCTGCAACCATTCAACTGAAACTCCTAAAGTAAAATTGCAGGACAAGTATCATACACTGAATCAAGTAAAGAATCAAGCAAGTATCTTGAATCTGATATGTAGCATGAGGTATGTACAACAACACATTCGTGGAGATCAGTAGCATAAAGGTATGCTATGTTCTTCAGCATAAGTTAAACAATCTGGTTGTTAGTTTGGAGCCGTGATCTCTTCACTATCTCTGAATTTCTGTTTTTGCATTATCTAGCCAACTACTAAACTGAACTTATTTAAACTCATGTCACATATACTACCATGTGACAGTAGTACTATTTCTTCTTCCATTAACCAAATTTTGCTTTACAATGTATAGATAAATTTTGCTTTACCATGTGACAGTAATATTGGTATGTATGTATCCCTGTTGTCTTGTCTTGTAATGCAGCTCGTGATGTTGTTGGCTGTAATTTAGCTTCTAAAGCAGATGTTATGTTTTTTAACAGGACTGGCTTTACGAAGATAAGGCAAAAATGACACGAGATAAGAGCTGGATGGACAGGGAAAGAAATTCTGTTGAGTGGCAAACTGGCATGAAGGATTTCTTGAATTTTGCCTTAGATGGTGCTCACCCAGACTCAACAGTCCCATGCCCATGTAGGAGATGTCTCAATGTTGTTCCAAAAACTAAAAAGGAAGTTCATACTGACTTGTTGTTCAATGGGATGGATCCAACCTACACTCACTGGATATACCATGGTGAACAATCCGATGAGGCAAGCATGTCTGAAGATTCTGATAATGAAGATGCTTTAGATGATGGTGCTGGGGTATGTGACATGCTCAATACTCTCATAAGGGGCACAAACATGGAAAGCAATGCAGACATTGGTGAAGGTGTGGGAGACATTCATGTGGATGCTTCCAGCGGTGATGAAAGGAACCAGGAGCCAAATGCAACAGCCAAGGTCTTTTTCGAACTATTGAAAGAGGCAAAAAAAGAGTTGTACCTAGGTTGCAAGGATTTCACGAAGCTATCTTTCATTGTGAAGCTTTACCAAATCAAGTGTGTGTCTGGGATGACCAATAGAGCATGTGACTTAGTTCTGCAGATGTTCACGTAGGTGTTGCCAAAGGGTAACTGCATCCCTACTAATCTTGCAAAAGTAAGGAAGGTGATCCGAGATCTTGGGTTGGACTACAAGAAGATACACGCGTGCGTTAATGATTGCGTGCTATTCCGTAATGAACATGCTGATGCAGAAGAGTGTCCTCTCTGTCATGCGTCTCGATGGAAATCTACTCCTACCAGTGACGAAGAAAATGCATCAGGCCGTAAATCAAAGAAGCCAGTGCCACAGAAAGTTCTAAGGTATTTCCCACTCATTCCAAGACTGCAAAGGCTGTACATGACAGAATATATGTCATAACATATGAAATGGCATAAGGAGGGTCGGGTGGATGATGGCGTAATGAGGCATCCTGCAGATTCGAAGGCCTGGAAGCATTTTGATAAGAAATATTATAAGAAATTCTCAAAAGATGCTCACAGTGTTCGGCTTGGCCTTGCTTCGGATGGATTCAACCCCTTTGGGCTCATGAGTATATCACACAGTACATGGCATGTCATTCTTATTCCATATAACTTGCCACCTTGGATGTGTATGAAACAACAAAATTGGATTATGTCAATGATTATTCCAGGACCAAAGTCAGTAGGAAATAACATAAATGTGTACTTGCAGCCCTTGATTGATGAACTGAATGTTCTATGGGAGGATGGTGCTGACACATATGATGCTGCAACTAAAAAAAATTCCAGATGTATGCATGCTTGTTGTGGACCATCAGTGACTACCCAGCTTATGCAATGCTGAGTGGTTGGAGCACAAAAGGCAAGCTAGCATGCCCGTATTGCCACAAACATACATATTTTTTATGGCTTAAGTATGGTCGAAAGCATTGCTACATGGGACACCGACGTTTTCTGCCCAGGACCCACAAATGGCGCTGAAACAAGTGTTTGTTCAACAACAAGACAGATAGTAGAGAAGCTCCTGTGGCACTTACAGGTGAACAAGTTGTGCGGGAACTTGATAGCATTCAGCATGCACCATTTGGATGGTCAAATAAGAGAAAGCGACCGGAAACTAATTGTTGGCATAATTGGCGGAAGAAAAGTGTATTTTTCCAGCTCCCATATTGGAAGCACTTGCTTGTCAGGCACAATTTGGACGTTATGCACATCGAGAAGAACATTTGTGACAGCATTCTGGGGACTTTGCTTGATATGCCTAAGAAATCAAAGGATGGTGTGAAGGCTCGTCTTGATTTGGAGGACTTGAAAATTAGGAAGGACCAGCATCCAAAGCCCGGTAAGCATAAGTACGACATAAAGAAAGGTTGCTATACTTTAAAAAAGGAAGAAAAGATAATGCTCCTCAAGTTTCTGCAGAGCATTAAGATGCCAGATGGCTATGCATCACACATTAAGCGATGTGTAGTCCTCAATTAGTGCAAGATTAGTTGACTCAAAACTCATGACTGTCATGTTATATTTCAGAAACTTCTTCCTATTGCATTGCGCAAGCTTTTGCCCGAGAATGTTGTCAACCCATTGCTTCAGCTGAGTAAATTCTTTTCTGATTTAGGCTCCAAGGAGTTAAGGGATGAAGATTTGGAGAGGTTGAGCAAAACAATTCCAGAAACTCTATGTCATCTCGAGACGATCTTTCCACCAGCATTCTTTGATATAATGATGCATCTCCCAATTCATCTTGCTGAAGAGGCCCGATTGGGAGGGCCTGTCTTGTACAGATGGATGTATCCAATTGAGCGATACTTGCGTATGCTCAAAGGATATGTGCGTAATAATGCTCAACCAGAAGGTTCTATTGCAGAGGGGTACATACTTGAAGAGTGCATGACTTTTTGCAGTCGATTCGTTGATGGAATGCCTACCAAGCTAAGTCAGTCCGAACATCATGAAGACGGAGGTACAGATCAACCATCAACAGGAATTAGCATCATGAGTACAGTTGATTACTCCAAGAAAGGTTTTTTTTGTGAATCATTGTCTTTGGCTGAGATTAATCAAATGAGGCATTTCATAATAACAAACTGTGAGGAAACTGTGCCATGGATTGAGTAAGGATACTTATGTATTTATTTCATCACATCATGATATGCATTAACACTTTCCTATTCAACTAACAATCATTTCTCTTTGAAGTGAACATCTTGAGGAGCTGACAAGTAAAAATTCTCCTAATCCTAAAAGGCAGCACAAGGAAGAGTTTGTTGGCTGGTTTGAGAGACGGGTAAGTTTATTTCGCATTTTGACTAATGTTCCTTGTAATAACATACCAACATTGTACATTACACTCACACATATTCTATTCCATGAAACAGATCACAGAACTCCACAATGATGGGAAGGTGTGACACCCCAAGACCGGAGCTTCAGACGCCTTCCATGTTTTCCGAGTTTCGTTGTGTGAGTTGTTGGTTTAATTGCATTCATCTTTGCATCATGTGCATTTGCATCCATCATGTTCATGCGTGCTTTCTTGCTTGCTTGTGATGTTTGTTTTATTTTATTTTGCGTCATGCATCTTCTCCATACCGTTGTTGTGTTTGTTTAATTTAGTTGCTCATGTGCATTGCAACTTCTTTTCTTCTCTTGATCCTTCCATCGCGCCCATGCTCACTTCCAACTTGGCTTCACCCAAGTTTCAAATCCCTATGGCACTTCCTTCTTTCCCTTTTCTCTATTTATTTGAGTTGCAAATAGAATTGCTCAAATAAATGTTCATCTTTTTCCCATAAATCATATTTATTATGTAGGGTCACCCTATAAAAAATTAAGCCCATTTGGCTTCAGTTTGGTTAGGTTATAAATTCATGCAAGTTTGAATTAAATTCGAACATGTTTAAATTTATAGTCTGTAAAAATTCCCAAACTAATTTGATTAAATCGGGCATATTTTTTTTGTTTTCCAGAAATATGTTCCTCCATCCCTGCTTCAACATCTAACCCTCGGTACTTTTCTCTCTATTCTGTTTATGCTACAAATAGAAGTTTATAAGGGAGGGAGAGAGAGTTTGCGCCGCCGGCCTCCTGGGCCTCCCAACCTCTCACGCCGGCCCACCCGAGGCCATCCATTCCCGCGCCGGCCCAAGGCCAAGGCCCAGCCAGCCTTCGCTGTTTAACCCTAGGCCCGACCAATACCCCTCTCCTTCCCTCGACCCCTTTCCTCCAATGCCGCCATGTCCCTCCGGCTCGATCCCCATCTTCCTCCTCGCTCGATCTCCCCTTCCCCTCCTTCCACCTAGCACCGCCGCCACCACCTCCCTCTGCAGCGCCAGACCTCCACCAGCGGCTCTCCTTCGCCCCGCTGCTCCTCTATCTCTAACCCCGGCCGGATCAACTCGGTTCCTCGATGCCCTCGCCTCGCACTGGCAAGTGACCCTGCCGGAGTAACAGCAACACCACGGACCCCTCGCGCCCTTCTCCTTCCCTGCTCTCTCTCTCTCTCTCGCAGCTTCTGTTCCCCGATTTCTTCTTTCAATTACTCTCTGTTTTTTTCTTCAGGACCCAGTAGCCACCATGGACGCCATAGCGCAGCCCTGCCTTCGTTCCCGCGACCATGCGCCGGCCAGCAGCAGGGAACTCCACGCGCCCCTGCTCGAAGAAGTTGCCGCCTCCCCGACCGGACCTGGTGCCTCGCCGTCCCAGCGCTAGACCCGGAGCCAGCAATTCCTGCCGGACCTCTGCCTCGCCCCATTCATCACGCTGCCTGTTGGCCCTCCATTTTTCCTCGCTGTGAGCATGTTCGGCCATGGACGTTTTGAGCCGTTTGCCTCCTGCACACGTCGTGGCTTCCTCCAAATCCATCGACGGACACCGTGCAACAAATAACCAAGTACCCATGGGTACAAGTACCTACCGTTGCATTCCGTTTCATCTTTGCCAAGGCCGAGAGTATGGCAAGTACCATGACATCGATGCCCCTCAAGTTCGACTACATGGAACCGCCAAGTACCCCTACGCCCGAAGATACCAAGACCGTTTCGGGATTCACCAAGTACCGCTACCGTTGACTCGAACATCTACGAAAACGTGTACCTCTACCATCGCCGAGATCGCGAGAACCTCTACCGACGACCTCGGAGCGTGTACGATGATCGTTGCCGAAGACCCGTACCTCTACCGCTTCCCGAACATTAATGACTACTTCCACTACGAACGTCCCAAGAACTTCTACTTCCCCTACACCGCATCAAACTCGAACCCCTCCGATAAGGCACGCTTCGAAGGTATAACCCCGAGTCAACCGCCCGTGTACGAATGCATGTGTTGTTTGAGATGCATGTTTGGATGTTGTATCCTCCCGTGATCGTTAGATGTTTCCCTCGCTTGTCACCGTCGTCGACCCGTGGGAACCCGGTTTCCGTGATCACCCACCTTCTATCGCATGTCACACTCCCGTCACTTTTCCTTTTGCATCGGTATCTCCGTGAGCTATCGGAACCGGAATGTTGCCGTGGCACCATTTCCGTTGTCATTGTCGTGGCACCCCTTTCGTTTCCGCCACGATGACAAATGCTTCTTAATGCTCTTGTCAACTTTTAATAATAATTGCATAAAACTTGTTCACGTCATCCGCATCATGATAACAACAATTAAAATTTTTATATTGTTGTTGCACCAAATTGATAAATGCATATGGGGATTTACCGGATTCACTATTTGTTATATCCGACCCCATTTAAATTGTTTAGATGGCATAGTTTTGTTATGTTTCACCTCTTGACATGTTTAACAACATTTAATATTGTTGAGTACCTAACCGAGAGAGAACTAAATAATTGTTGTGGTGTTCCGTCAATATGCATCCCGATGCATATTGGGCTCCATTTAACTTGTAGTTTTGTTTGTGCACTTTGCCATGCCATGCTTCATTAAACCGGACATACATCATAATTGTTTGTGCATCATGCCATGCTTATGTGGTGGTTGTTTACTATGTTGTGTGCTTCTTTCCGGTGTTGCTTCTTCGGGTTGGATCCGGTAACGTTGTGTTTGTGAGGATCCGTTGGCTACGTTCATTTGTCTTCTTCATGGACTCGTTCTTCTTCCTTGCGGGATCTCAGACAAGATGACCATACCCTCGAAATCACTTCTATCTTTGCTTGCTAGTTGCTCGCTCTTTTGCTATGCCTATGCTGTGATACCTACCACTTGCTTATCATGCCACCCATATTGTTGAACCAAGCCTCTAACCCACCTTGTCCTAGCAAACCATTGTTTGGCTATGTTACCGCTTTGCTCAGCCCCTCTTATAGCGTTGTTAGTTGCAGGTGAAGATTGAAGTTTGTTCCTTGTTGGAACATGGAGATGTTGTTCCTTATTGGAACATGTTTACTTGTTGGGATATCACAATATTCTTATTTAATTAATGCATCTGTATATTTGGTAAAGGATGGAAGGCTCGGCCTTATGCCTGGTGTTTTGTTCCACTCTTGCCGCCCTAGTTTCCGTCATATCGGTGTTATGTTCCCGGATTTTGTGTTCCTTACACGGTTGGGCTATAATGGGAACCCCTTGACAGTTCGCCTTGAATAAAACTCTTCCAGCAATGCCCAACATTGGTTTTACCATTTTCCACCTAGCCTCTTTTTCCTTGGGTTCCGCGGACTCAAGGGTCATCTTTATTTAAACCCCCGGGCCAGTGCTCCTCTGAGTGTTGGTCCAACCTGTCAGCCGCCGGTGGCCACCAGGGGCAACTCTGGGCTGGCCTACCAGAAGTTTGGACAATCTGAGTGTGCCCTGAGAACGAGATATGTGCAGCTCCTATCGGGATTTGTCGGCACATTCGGGCGGTGTTGCTGGATTTGTTTTAACTTGTCGAAGTTGTCTTGTAGAACCGGGTTACCGAGTCTGATCGGAATGTCTCGGGAGAAGGTATATCCTTCATTGACCGTGAGAGCTTGTCATGGGCTAAGTTGGGACACCCCTGCAGGGATTTGAACTTTCGAAAGCCGTGCCCGCGGTTATGGGCAGATGGGAATTTGTTAATGTCCGGTTGTAGAAAACCTGAAGTTGACCTTAATTAAAATGCATCAACCGTGTGTGTAACCGTGATGGTCTCTTTCCGGCGGAGTCCGGGAAGTGAACACGGTGTTGGAGTTATGCTTGACGTAGGTCGTTCTAGGATCACTTCTTGATCATAGTTGTTCGATCGTGCTTTGCCTTCTCTTCTCGCTCTCTTTTGCACATGTTACCCACCATATATGCTAGTCGCTTGCTGCAGCTCCACATCATACCTTTACCTTACCCATAAGCTTAAATAGTCTTGATCGCGAGGGTGCGATATTGCTGAGTCCCTATGGCTCACAGATACTTCCAAAACCAGCTTGCAGGTGCTGATGAGTCCATGCAGATGACGCAACCAAGCTCAGGAGGAGCTCGATGAAGATCTTGTCCTTTGTGTTGTTTCGTTCTAGTTGATCAGTAGTGGAGCCCAGTTGGGGTCGATCGGGGACCTTGTCGCATTTGGGGTTCTTCTTTTATTTTGGTTCCATAGTCGGACCTTGTTTGTATCTGGATGATGTAATGCTTTATTCATGTATTGTGTGAAGTGGCGATTGTAAGCCAACTATGTATCTCTTTCCCTTATGTATTACATGGGTTGTGTGAAGATTACCTCACTTGCGACATTGCTTTCAATGCGGTTATGCCTCTAAGGTCGTGCTTCGACACGTGGGAGATATAGCCGCATCGAGGGCGTTACAGAAGGTTAGCAATCTTATTTACACGCTAGCTAAAGGGCCTGATCACCTAGCTCGTGTATACAACCGTACATTTTTGAATGGATATTTCTTTCGGAATTCCTATATCGAGCAGGACTTGAGTACCCAAAATAGTGGCGTCATAGTCAAGGGCGATGCAACCACAGGAAATATTGATTATTATGGGGTGATCAAGAAAATCATATTTCTTGAATTTCCTCCTGATAAGGAGGTTGTTCTATTCCAGTGTGACTGGTTTGATGTGCCTCCTGCCAAAATAACTGAGAGTAAGGGGTATAAGAAGGACAAATATGGAATTATTAACCTTGACACTACTCTACACCGATTCCAGGGAGACCCTTACATTCTAGGCCTCCAAGCTAAACAGGTTTTCTATGTGAGAGATGTGAAGAACCCTGATTGGGCAGCTGTTATTAAAATGAATCCACGCAGTTTGTTTGCTCCTTCTATTTTAAACGGTGTAGGCCTTGATGAAGCTGTTGAAGCCGATGAAGGTGGTGAGGCAGACATACCGGATGATGTCGTCAATGCAGAAATTACAGTGCCAAAGATTACAGTACCTGAAGAGATCACTAGTTGGTGCAGAAATGATGATGAAGGATCCAACGTTGATGTTTCAGTCATAAAAATATAAAACCTATTGAGTTTGAAGATGTCCAGTTCGAATCTGATGATGATACGGATGATGATGAGGCTTACGTAAATGATGGGCATGTTGCTCCTTTGGGACAAGAAGAATCAGATGATGACCAAGGGTTCTTTGTATAGTTTTTAATCTCTTGGTAAGGTGCTTTTCACATGTTTAAGCCATGAATATAAGTCCCTGAACTTTTTTGATGGTTATCTATGAGTAGTGTCTCTCCTGAAGTTTAATCTAATGTGAAACATGTTCAAATAAGGTACCCCCTGCATAGTGTCATCTATTGTGGCAAATGAGAACAAAAGCTAGTGCCCAGCACTAACAGTTTGGTGATGAAGAGAAGAGAAGAGTAGTTGCTGTTATTTTAGTGATGTTGCTATTTTGACAGTGATGCTATGTACGCACTGTTGCTATGAACTTGTGGTGTTTAGTGTTGTCAATTTTTCATTACTTTGCCGTCAACTTATGGTCTTTTGTGTGAACAATCTATAAAAGTATGGTTGCTGAAGCTTGTGTGCTTTCATGTTGAAACTTGTGTTATATATCTCGCTGAGATGGTTTGTTATATCGTACTAAAATCTTGTGGCATATGTCTATATATATAGATGTAGTGTTGTTGATCTGCTGATGAATTCTTGCTTGAAATTAGGCTGGGATACAACTATTATGCTGCTCAATTGGTGGCTGAAGAGCTGTTTAAATGGAGCCTGGGAGTGTTCGAAAATAGCTAGTATGCAGCTTTGCTCAATTTCTCTATTTAACACATAATTTTATATGGAATCTCCCTTTTTATTAACAGCACACATAAATACATATAATCACATCAAGCAAGATAAAGAAAAATTAGGAACAGAATGTGTGCTGCTCAGTGCTCACGACTCACCTTTGTGAGAAGGGCACTGAGCTTGCCGTCTTTCCGGTGCTGAGGACGACCTTGCTACCAGTGGAGGTCAGTAGAGCAAGTGAAGGGTGTCCGTGAGTGTGCAACGCTCTGCACGCGCGTAAGCGAGCGTTCCTCCAAATTGTGGTACCACCGATGTCCACTTTGCAAGATATGTGACTAAAATGCAACTTAGGTGCAAGTTGAGGTACCTAATGTGTTAATACCTCTATAAACTAGTACGCCCCTTTAATCAGATCCTAAGAAATAGTATGATAAATCAAGGGAAAACCCAGGAGCACTGTAGAGAATATCGTTGCAATATCCTGCTCCTTTTTGGAAACACTAGAGGATTGTGGCATTATGTTGTACGTATTACCTTGCATGCTCAATTTGTCGTAATATGTAATAGTTATTGCAACGCAATGAAGATGAGGAAAAAGTCACCCTATTACAACCAATACATGCTTTGTTGCAATATGAAGCCATGCTTTTTGCAATTATATCTATGACTAGCGCCACAAGTCAGAATTGTTGCAATATATGTCTAAATATAACCACAAAGATGTACTTTGTTGCAATACCTAGCCTTTATTGCAACAAGATGACACATTCACGCAACGGGACGGAGCTGTTGCAATAGCACTATCATATTGCAACGGCGATGCAGCTTGTGGCAATACATGGCTTCTATTGCAACAAAACGAGCACTTAGCGCGATGAAACTAAATTGTGGCAATATGTAGATCATGTTACCACAAACTGGAATTTTGTGGTAATATAGCATTTTATTGCAACAAAATACAGTTGTAGCAATATTTGTTGTTGCAATAGACCAGAATCCTTGTAGTGGTTTGACTTGACTAGAGTCTGCTGCATGCAGAAAGATCATCATTACGAGGGATCATGGAGGCTGGCGGTTGGCCTCCCTCTGGCTATAAATGAGGGGAGGGGCAGGGCCCACCCTTCTCATCTCTATCTTCTCGCATCTTGCTCCTTCTTCTCCATCTTCCTTGTCCCGTCGTATTGCTGAAGCGTCCATGGTGCCAATCAGGAGGTTTTCCGCAGCGGAGAAGGGGAAAGCTCCTCGGAAGGAGCTTGGGCCACTTCTGCCGAAGAAGAGGCTTGGCCGATCCCGCGACGCCTGCAAGGGGCAGGAATTGACGCGGCCTAGGTACGAGCGGCCTCTGCCTAGGTTCCCGATCCCTATGTACGCCAGCGTGTAGAGCCCTGGGCAGGGTGGCAGTGCCCAGCGCCGCGTGGTCCAGGGTCGCGGAGGACAGGCCGCGGCTGCATGGCCAGCCGGCCCGTGAGCTCACGCCGAAGGCACATCACGCGAGTTCATGGTGTGGGTGGCAATGTCGCCGTGCACGTGGATCTGGCTCCCGAGGTTCTTCGCCGAGGAGATATCGCCGAGGGGGCCCATCGAGATGTGGCTGTAACATGCCGAGTGCTGCAGCCAAGCCACAGAGGCGGAGGTCGAGGTTGTCCTCCCGGACGACGTATTCATGACTCGAGGATGGGGCGAGATCGCCCGCATCTTCTGTCCGGAGGGGGCCCTCGCCATCCGCTTCGAGTACGATAGAGTCTCCACGCTTTTCTTCAAGGTCTTCACCGAAGACGGCCGGCACCTGGAGTGCTGCTTCGGAAGAGGCGATCCACGCGGCGAGGCCATGGGCACTGAACTTGCCCTTGGCCTTGCCAGTAGCTCCTCCAGCAGCAGCAGTGACCCCCCAGAATCCAGCGATTCTCAAGAGTCCAGCGACGACGAAAGCTACGAGCCGCCGAGATCCCGTCGCGCCAGGAGCGCAGTAGCGGCGTCCGCCCAACGTAGTCGGTGATGCCCTATGGCCGGGTTTCTTCCATGTCCTCTTGTTTTGTTTTCCCTGCACGGAAACGTGATGAGCCCCGTGGGGGCGTGTAAGAAACTGTAATGCTTTTGCCTTAATGTTATTATCCCCAGTTTGGTGTTGTGATTGAGTGTCTCACTTCGGCACGGTGCTCCTTTTCGTCCTCGCGGTAGCATAGTGCTCTACGCCGACAGGAACCAGTCACCAGGAAGACTTCAGCCGTCGCTGGTATGCCAGGTCGCGATGCCGTGGTCAAGGCTAGGAGGTGAGCGGCATGAGGTCTGGTAAGAGCCCTTGGGACGCGATGCTTAGGATGTCCCCTTTAGCGTGCAAGCAGCTCCCTTAAAGCTGAAAAGGAAAACGGCATTGCCCAAGTGAGATCGCGAGAGTCAGAATACTGGGTCGTGAGGTTCACACCGGTATATATGGGGTGACTTATCTTGGTGAGCTTGTTGTGATTCCCTTGCGTGACGCCTGACCATGCCCTAGTGGTGGTGCTTCTAGGCGAAGCTCACGTCGATTCCCCCTTTTCTCGCTAATCTAGATGCTCTACGTCCTCGGGTCCCGGCCCTCGAGCGAGGCTCAACTACCGCTGGTATGCCGGGTCGCGATGCCGTGGTCAAGGCCAGGGGGTGAGGGCTCGAGAGCCAGTAGGGTCTCCTGAGCACTTTAACGTGCAAGTGAATTGCGTAAAAAAGAAGTGGCTGGCGAGGCCGTCCGTAGTCTGGCGCCAGAGGTTCCTGCGAGTTACTCGGGGAGAGAGATCATAACACATGGCCGCTCTTCCTATCCTGGCATTGATGTTTCCGCGAGAAGGTGAAGGCACTGAGGACCTGGTGAGGTGACGTGCGCAGGGTCGGTCGCGAGTTAGATCTCGATCTCTCAGGTTTATAGGCGCTGCAGGGACGGACCCATGCACATGCGCCGTGCCAACAACCCTCGTGGCGGGATGAGCAAACGGCGGGCTAGCAACACGCGGAGGCCGTGAAGGGTGACAAAGCACTAGACAGACAGGTGATAATCATAAAGCAGCTCATGGATAGGGTAAAGCCAGTTCTGATAGATGCAAAGAATGATACATGTCGTAGGGACGGACCCACACGGCTTTGGGGATAATGCAGCCTGAGGGGTGCCCCAACTGAACGAACCAAAAAGTGTCACCTGGCACCGTCGCTGAAGAAGTGTTCAAGTAGCTGAAGATGCGTGCTACAGAACTCACTCCTCATGAGTCGTCCGGGTCCTGGACCTTGAAAGGCCCCGGAGGCCCAGGGGGCTCGTGAGGGTCCATTGCCACCTCCGACAGGATTGCCTAGTGTCTGGCCTCATGAGCCGCCAGGATGCCCCGCATGTCGTACTGGTGCATGGCAGCCCTGTTCAGCAAACCGAAAGGCATGCGAACATAGCTATGAGGGGGGACCTCGCACCGGCTAACGTGGGATGGCCAGAAGAGCTCCTGTGACGCGGCTCTGTTGAGCCCTGGGATGCTGACGCAGACGTGCAGCTTGCTGCCCTCGTCAGGGGGCAGGAGCTTCAGTGGGGGGTGGGCGACGGCGCTCGCCTCACATGGCTTGCACCTCCTATAGCTCCTTGATTGCCTTGGTGATGAACTCCTAAGCGCCTGGTGCCTCGCGCCCTGCGCTCTCCTCGCAGAAGCGTGCGTTGAAGCACGCCTCAACATGGTGCCTGAGCGCCTCCCTCATGACGTTGGCCAGGTCGTAGGCCCTCCCGAGGATAGCCCCCGAGCCCAGCCTGAGAGGGGCGCCGGGTGTGCCTTCCTATGCGAGAGGGGAAGGCGCCACGTCAGTGGGCATAGGTCCTGAGGCAGGGCCACCGGCCGCCCCATCCTCTTGAGGTCCGAGTTGGAGGAGCTGCTTATTCTTGTTGGGGATGACCTCAAGAGGGTAGATAGCACCCTCGCCATCTGGGTTCTCGACCGCCGCAGCCTGGTAGGTGGGCCCGAGAGAGAACTCCATGTCCTTTTCATCGCAGGCGACCGTGATAATGCCTCCGCTCCCCGGCATCTTGACAACATTGTAGCCATGGTGAGTCATAGCCATGAACTTGGACAGGGCCGGATACCCAAGGATGGCATTGTACGGGAGGCGAATGTGGGCGAAGTCAAAGTCGATGAACTTGGTGCGGTAGTTGTCGCGCTTGCCGAAGGTAACAGGGAGGTGGATCTGCCCTATCGGGGTGGAGGAGCCGTCGGTCACTCCTGAGAAGGGCTTGGTAGGCTGAAGCTGGTCGTACAACACCTGGAGTCTATCGAACGTCTTGAGAGAGAGAACATTGAGCCTCGCGCCACCATCGATGAGTGTCTTGGTGAAGAGGATGTTGCTGATGGTTGTCGAGCAGAGCGTTGGGAGGGCACCGGTAGTGGTTGCGCACTTGAGCTGATCAGTAGAGTCGAAGGTGAAGGCGTACTTGGACCACCAGAGCGGACACGTTGCCTCGAGCTTGGGGAGGGCCGCGTTCACCTCGCGAGCGAACTGTTTGAAGCTGCGATATAAGCAGTGGCATGCGGCCCTTGGAAGCAATGGCACGAGCGTCGCCTAGGATGTAAGCAATGGCACGCGGCCCTTGGAAGCCCCAAGCCCCATTATCTTGGTGGTGGTCATCATTCCTCCTTGGTGGAGGTGGCAGCGGGGGAAGGCCAGTGTTGCCCTGAGGACGGTCCTCACGAGGCTGATCCATCCAGGGACCCTCGCGAAGCTGTCCCTGCCCGCGGTCCTCAGGAGGCTGATCGCGCTAGTCCTGGCGGGGGTCGTGGTTATCCCAGCGTCCTCCGCCTCGGCCTCCTCCATGGTCGTAGCCTCGATCGTTGCGCTTGGGGCGACGACCGAGGCGCCCATCGCGGATGTCCCTGAGCTCCTGGCAGTCATTGGTGTTGTGGTTGTGCACGTTGTGAAAGACAAAAAACGGGCGGCTGCTCTTGGATGACTCTGGGTGGTCGCTGAGGGAGACCTGGATTCGGGGGTCCTCAGGTGTCCGGCCTAATCAAGCATGGGCCGAGCTGACGGGCCATGAAGATAGACCGGAAGATTATTCCCTGTGTTCGGGTAGGACTCCTGGATGCATGGAGAGCAAGATTCGAGTCCGGATGTGTTGTTTCCTTCCCTTGTAAACCGCCTTTCTACCCCTCTGGCATATATATAAGCCGGAGGGTTTAGTCCGTAGGGGCTATCAGAACTCACATAGGCTAGACATCTAGGATTTAGCCATTACGATCTTGAGGTAGATCAACTCTTGTAACCCCTATACTCATCAAAGTCACTAAAGAAGGAAGTAGGGTTTTACCTCCATTAAGAGGGCCCGAACCTGGGTAAACATCGTGTCCCCTTTGTCTCCTGTTACCTTTGATCCTCAGACGCACAGTTCGGGACCCGCTACCCGAGATCGGCCGGTTTTGACACCAACATTGGTGCTTTCATTGAGAGTTCTTTTGTGTCGTCGATGGAAGGATCGATGGCTCGCCTTGTCATTAACGACAACATCACCTCTAGAAGGGCCCTAGCTCCAGGACAGGTCCTCCAGCTCGGTGATTTTACAATGGGCGCCCGCTTGGCCATTAAGCCAAAGGCATCCCCCAAAATCGCTAAACATCATCTTCGCATCGACCTCGAACACTCCGAAAAGATGGATTCGGCAAATGTCTCGTCCTTGAATGAACTGCTAGATCGCATCGCCGCCCTGGGGGACGCAACAGACTATGATCAGATTGGGCTTAAACATGATCAGAGGGAAATCAAATCCCTGCTGATCACCCATCTGGTAGCGGTCGTGGAGGAACAAGCCAAGAATACCTCTTCACCTAAGTTAAGAACAAGCTATGTTTGGATTTTCAAGCCCTGCGAGCCGGATACCCATCTTCAGGAAATGACCCCGTGTCCTCTGAACATAGAATCAGGCGTTGTGCTCAAAAGTCACCAGGACCCTCCGAATTCTAGACTAGTGACCTCGGAGATTCTTCAAACTCCGGATCCAATAGCGGGTCAGGGTTCGGATTTCAGCCCGCCCACCCACCACAAGCAATATTCCCCAAGCAATTCAGGTCCTCCAGACGTATGTGACCTAATGTATGTATGGCAACAATCTCAGGAAACAGTCCATCACTTCTAGGCTAGATTCCTCCTTGTTAAAAACAAGGTTAAAGATTGCTACGACGACGACGCGGTTTCAGTATTTTGCCGCAACTGCACGGACGAGGGAGTCCTCAATGCCCTCAACCGCCACTGCATACTGCACTTTGCAGATTTGGCACACATAGTACAGAAGTACTACGCAATGGAAAGCGCATGGAAAGCCCAGACAGCCTGGTGGGAACCTCCCGCCTTTAAGCATCCCACCGGACGAGCAAAAAGGATGCACACTTACGGGGCACCCAATCATCATCCTATGGACAAGAAAATCAAGCCCGTCACGGGACATAGAACTGTCCTTGATGAACTACAAGACAAGCCCTGTCCGATACACACGACGCTGAATACCGAACTAACGCGTAGCCTTTGGGCATGTTGGGTACTCCGGCAGGTGGCTAAGAGCGGCGAGGCCATCCTCACCAACACTATCTCAGAGAAGCATCCTTCAGAGGATGACGATCTCAATGTCTTTACTATCTTCGAGACCTTTTCCTCAAATAATTGGCGCAAAAGGGCGCTTCGCGACCTTGCCGAAGTCAACCAAGTAGCCGCAATAAACCCTTGGAACGATACGGCAATAACTTTTACTGCCGATGACGAACCACGGGCCCAATCAGTCCAAGCACCAGCCGCCTTGGTCTTAAACCCAATTGTGGATGGCTTTCGGCTCACCAAAGTACTCATGGACGACAGCAGCAGACTGAACCTCGTCTACTAAGACACACTCAATAAAATTTAAATAGACAAGAGTCGCATCGAGCAAAGCAGTACCACCTTTCGAGGCATTATCCCCAGTCGAGAAGCACGATGATTATCGGGAAAAATTAAACTTGATGTAGTATTCGAAACGCCGGAGAACTACAGGTCCGAAGAGTTGCTCTTCCACGTGGCACCTTTCAATAGCGGATATCACGCCATGTTGGGGCGATACGCCTTCACACGCTTTCAAGTCATACCCCATTACGGGTACATGAAGCTCAAAATTCAAGGGCCCAACAGGGTCCTCACTATCACCAGTGACCCGAATATAGCACTCCGTGCCGAAAACAAAACCGCATCCTTGGCCCTCGAGGCACTATCTGAGGCCCTCGCGGCCGAGGAGCTAACCACTATGCATTCCATAGTGGACAAAGACGATGTGATCCTCGACAAGAGGCCCAAGTCCACTTCTTTCAAGCCAGCAGATGTAGTCAAATTTCGAGTGCACCCGACGGATCCTAACAAGACAGCCTCCATTGGAGCACAGCTAGATCCAACAGTCGACACTGCCTTACAAGCGTTCTTGCACGAGAATTGGGACATCTTTGCCTGGCATCCTTCGGACATGCCAGGAATCCCATGCAGACTGGCCAAGCGTAGCCTCAACGTAATAAAGGGGTTTAAACTAGTCAAGCAAATGATACGGCAATTTTCCGAACCCAAACATCAAGCTATGGGGGAGGAGCTAGCCAAACTACTTGAAGCCGGGTTCATTAGAGATGAAACACCTGGATTGGCTAGCAAACCTGGTCATGGTGCCAAAGAAGGATAAATCCTGGCGCCTCTGTGTCGATTTCAAAGACCTCAATAAGGCTTGCCCTAAGGACCCCTTCTCGCTGCCCTGCATTGACCAAATCATTGACCTGACCGTAGGACACGATTCACTGTGTTTCCTCAGCACATACTCCGTATACCATCAAATTAAGCTAAAGGAATCCGACCAGGCCACGCTGACATTCATTACCCCGTATGGGCCTTTCTGCTTCAACACTATGCCTTTCGGATTCAAAAATGCTGGCGCCACTTACCAACGCATGATTCAAACATGTCCGAAAAAGCAAATTGGCAAGACGGTGGAGTCATACGTAGATGATGTAGTCATCAAGACTAAACATGTCGAATCATTGGTGGACGATCTCCGCCTCACATTCGACAACCTCCGAACATATGACATACGGCTCAATCCGGAAAAATGTGTTTACGGCGTTCCAGCCGGAAAATTGCTTGGGTTCATTGTCTCCAATAGAGGAATCAAAGTGAACCCAACCAAAATCCGAGCCCTATCACAACTGGCAACGCGAACCAACCTAAAGCAGGTCCAAAGACTAGCTTGGTGCATGGTAGCCTTTGAGCTGCTTTATCTCCAGATTGGGAGAAAAAGCGTTGCCACTTTATCGGCTGCTTCGACGCACTGACCACTTCAAATGGACAGATGCGGCTACAGCCGGATTGGAAGAAATAAAAACTTTGTTAGCAAGCAACCCAATCCTTGCCGCACCAAGTGTTAGCGAACCTATGGTGCTTTACATATCCGCGACTCACCAAGTGGTGAGCGCCATGCTCGTTGTAGAGCGAGAGGAAGAGGGACACAAATTCCCACTCCAGAAACCAGTGTACTATGTATCGGCGGTCCATACACCATGCAAATCTCGATACCCACACTATCAAAAGATAGCATATGCAGTCTTCATGGCATCCCGGAAGCTACGACACTACTTTCAAGAGTGTTCGATCATAGTGGCATCTGAAGTACCACTCAATGACATCATAAATAATCGGGGTGCCATCGGCCGCATAGCCAAATGGGCTATTGATCTCTTACCATTTGAAATAACATATAGGCCACGCCGAGCTATTAAATCTCAGGTGTTGCCCGACTTTGTCGCCGAACGGACGGAAGCCGAGCTCCCTAAGGAGCACATCACATACTCGAACTGGGTAATCTACTTCGATGACTCTAAAATGCTAGCCGGATTGGGGGCTGGTGTCATCCTAACATCCCCTACAGGGGACATAGTCCGCTACATATTACAAATCATGTATACGGACTCCAAGAACGCAACCGAATACGAGGCACTAGTGCATGGTCTCCGAATGGCTGTTTCCATGGGCATACAACGCCTAGAGGTGCGTGGGGATTCGAACCTTGCAATATACCAAATAAATGGAGAATTCGATGCAAAAGATCCAAAGATGGCGGCATACCGAAATGCTATACTCAAAATATCAGCTCGATTTGAGGGGCTCGAGTTCCATCATGTTGCTCAAGACAGTAATCAGGCAACGGACATCCTTGCTCGAATGGGCGCTAAACACAACCCCGTCCTACCTAACACCTTCGTGGAAAGGCTTTTCAAGCCATCCGTGGTATGGCAGGACGAGAGCGGAAATACTAGTCCGGAGCCGATCATACCCCCAGATGCCAAACACAATTCTGATATCATCGGGGGCTCGAACACTGAAATGACACCTTCCGCCCATGTAATCATGGCTGCCATTGATCCATGGACCGAACCTTTCCCGTCTACCTCACTAGGCAGTAGCTCCCTGATGACCAGAATGAGGCCCGTCGCATAGTTCGACGCTCTAAAGCCTACAAAGTTCACGAGGGCGAACTCTAGAAGAAAAGTACTAGTGGAGTTCTTGAAATATATATCTCCGAAGAGGAGGGACGATAGCTTTTGGCTGAAATACATGCTGGTCTCAATGGCCATCATGCCGCAGCTCGGGCCTTGTAAGTAAGGCCTTCTGTACAGGTTTCTTTTGGCCCACGGTCCGAGCAGATGCACATGCCCTTGTACAGCGTTGTGTCGGATGCCAGCTTTTTGCCAATCAAAGCCATATGCCGCTGATACGTCTCCAACGTATCTATAATTTTTGATTACTCCATGCTATGTTATCTACTGTTTTGGGCAATATTGGGCTTCATTATCCACTTTTATATTATTTTGGGACTAACCTATTAACCGGAGGCCAAGCCCATATTTGCTATTTTTTTGCCTATTTCAGTGTTTCGAAGAAAAGGAATATCAAACAGAGTCGAAACAGAACAAAATCAACTGGAGAAGTTATTTTTGGAAGGAAAGCTACCGGATGGACTTGGACCCCACGTCAGGAGAGAAGGGAGGTGCTCATGAGGGTGGGGGGCGCCCCCCTAGGGCGCGCCCCTGCCTCGTGGGGCCCCCGAAGCTCCACTGATGTACTTCCTGTACCCATATATACCTACGTATCCTAAAACTTCCAGAACAGAAAATAGATCGGGAGTTCCGCCGCCAGAAGCCTCTGTAGCCACCGAAAGCCAATCTAGACCCATTCCGGCACCCTGTCGGAGGGGGAATCCTTCTCCGGTGGCCATCTTCATCATCCCGGTGCTATCCATGACGAGGAGGGAGTAGTTATCCCTTGGGGCTGAGGGTATGTACCAGTAGCTATGTGTTTGACCTCTCTCTCGTGTTCTTGCTTTGGCACGATCTTGATGTTTCGCGAGCTTTGCTATTATAGTTGGATCTTATGTTTCTTCTCCCCCTCTACTTTCTTGTAATGGATTGAGTTTCCCCTTTGAAGTTATCTTATCGGATTGAGTCTTTAAAGATTTTAGAACACTTGATGTATGTCTTGCCGTGCGTATCTGTGGTGACAACGGGATACCACGTGATTCACTTGATGCATGTTTTGGTGATCAACTTGCGGGTTCCACCCATGAACCTATGCATAGGGGTTGGCACACGTTTTCATCCTGATTCTTCGGTAGAAACTTTGGGGCACTCTTTGAGGTTCTATGAGTTGGTTGAATAGATGAATCTGAGATTGTGTGATGCATATCGTATAATCGTACCCACGGATACTTGAGGTGACATTGGAGTATCTAGGTGACATTAGGGTTTTGGTTGATTTGTGTCTTAAGGTGTTATTCTAGTACGAACTCTAGGGCTGTTTGTGACACTTATAGGAATAGCCCAACCGGTTGATTGGAAAGAATAACTTTGAGGTGGTTTCGTACCCTACCATAATCTCTTTGTTCGTTCTCCACTATTAGTGACTTTGGGGTGACTCTTTGTTGCATGTTGAGGGATAGTTATGTGATCCAATTATGATATTATTTTTGAGGGAACTTACACTAGCGAAAGTATGAACCCTAGGCCATGTTTCCTATCATTGCAATACCGCTTATGCTCACTTTTACCATTAGTTACCTTGCTGTTTTTATATTTTCAGATTACAAAAACTATTATCTTCTATCCATATACCACTTGTTTCATTATTTCTTCGATGAACTAGTGCACCTATACAATTTACCATTGTATTGGGTGTGTTGGGGACACAAGAGACTCTTTGTTATTTAGTTGCAGGGTTGCTTGAGAGACACCATCTTCATCCTACGCCTCCGATGGATTGATAAACCTTAGGTCATCCACTTGAGGGAAATTTGCTACTGTCCTACAAACCTCTGCACTTGGAGGCCCAACAACATCTACAAGAAGAAGGTTGTCTAGTAGACATCAAGCTCTTTTCTGGCGCCATTGCCGGGGAGGTGAGTGCTTGAAGGTATATCTTTAGATCTAGTAATCGAGTCTTTTAGTTTCTTGTTTTATCACTAGTTTAGTCTATAAAAGAAAACTACAAAAAAATGGAATTGAGTTTGTCTCATATGCTTCATATTTTTAATATCTATCATGAAAATAAGGATTCTGATAGTTGTGCTCAAGTGCTAGAAGAAGAATGCATTAGAATGTTTGGCACTAAATATTTGAATGATGAGCATGATTGCAATGTTGTTAGTATGAATTCCTTGAATATCTATGATGCTAATGATATGCAAAGCCACAAGCTTGGGGAAGCTGTGTTTGATGAAGATGATATTTTTTGTGCCCCAAGTTTTGATGAGCAAATTTATTATGATGAAAGCATGCCTCCTATCTATGATGATTATTGTGATGACACGTATGCTTTAAAGAATAATGATAACAATTAAACTTGTCATCTTGATTTCAATTTTCAATCCCATGATAGTTACTTTGTTGAGTTTGCTCCCACTACTATTCAAGAGAAGAATTTTGCTTATGTGGAGAGTAATAAAATTTCTATGCATGTAGATCATGAGAAGAATGCTTTAGGTGCTGTTTATATTGTTGAATTAATTCATGATTCTACTTAAAATTATTATGAGGGAGGAATATATGCTTGTAGGAGTTGCAATAATATCAAGTTTCCTCTCTATGTGCTTAAAATCTTGAAGTTATGCTTGTTTTACCTTCCTATGCAAGTTGATTCTTGTTCCCACAAGTTGTTTGCTCACAAAATCCTTATGAATAGGAAGTATGTTAGACTTAAATGTGCTAGTCATATTCTTCATGATGCTCTCTTTATGTTTCAATTCTTATCTTTTATGTGAGCATCGTTGAAATCATCATGCCTAGCTAGGGGCGTTAAACGATAGCGCTTGTTGGGAGGAAACCCAACTTTATTTTCCTTGCTTTTTGTTCCTGTTTAGTAATAAATAATTCATCTAGCCTCTGTTTAGATGTGGTTTTATGCTTTTAGTTAGTGTTTGTGCCAAGTAGAACCTTTGGGAAGACTTGGGGGAAGTCTTTGTGATCATGCTGTAAAAAACAGAAACTTTAGCGCTCACGAGAATTGATGCCATTTTTTATGGGGGAGTGATATTTAGTTAATTATTTTTGAAGATGATTAATAGATAAATTCCTCAGGTCCAGAAATTTATTTTAGAATTTTTGGGGTTCCATAAGTTTACGTTAGTTATAGATTACTACAGACTATTCTGTTTTTGACAGATTCTATTGTTCGTGTGTTGTTTGCTTATTTTGATGAATCTATGTCTAGTAAAAGAGTTTAGAAACCATAGAGAAGTTGGAATACAGTAGGTTTAATACCAATATAAATAAAGAATAAGTTCATTACAGTACCTTGAAGTGGTGTTTTGTTTTCTTTCGCTAACGGAGCTTACGAGCTTTCTGTTAAGTTTTGTGTTGTGAAGTTTTCAAGTTTTGGGTAAAGATTCGATGGATTATGGAATAAGGAGTGGCAAGAGCCTAAGCTTCGGGATGCCCAAGGCACCCCAAGGTAATATTGAAGGACAACCAAGATCCTAAGCTTGGGGATGCCCCGGAAGGCATCCCCTCTTTCGTCTTCGTTCATCGGTAACTTTCCTTGGAGCTATATTTTTATTTACCACATGATATGTGTTTTGCTTGGAGCGTCATTTTATTTTCTTTAGTTTTGCTTGATGTTTGAATAAAGTATCAAGATCTGAATCCTTAAATGTTAGATAGTCTTCACATAGTTGCATAATTATTCAACTACTCATTGATATTCACTTATATCTTTCGTAGTAGTTTGTTGTTTGCTCTAGTACTTCACTTATATCTTTTAGAGCATGGTGGTAGTTTTATTTTGAAGAAATAGATGAACTCTCATGCTGCACTTAGATTATTTTGAGACTCTTAAATAGCATGGTAATTTGCTTAAAATCCTAATATGCTAGGTATTCAAGAATAATAAAATTCTCTTATGAGTGCATTGAATACTAAGAGAAGTTTGATACTTGATGATTGTTTTGAGATATGAGGATGGTAATATTAGAGTCATGATAGTTGAGTAGTTGTGATTTTGAGAGATACTTGTGTTGAAGTTTGTGATTCCCGTAGCATGCACGTAAGGTGAACCGTTATGTGATGAAGTCGGAGCATGATTTATTTATTGATTGCCTTCCTTATGAGTGGCGGCCGGGGACGAGCGATGGTCTTTTCCTACCAATCTATCCCCCTAGGAGCATGCACGTAGTACTTTGTTTCGATAACTAATAGATTTTTGCAATAAGTATGTGAGTTCTTTATGACTAATGTTGAGTCCATGGATTATACGCACTCTGACCCTTCCACCATTGATAGCCTCTCTAGTACCGCACAACTTTCGCCGGTACCATAAACCCAGCATATACCTTCCTCAAAACAACCACCATACCTACCTATTATGGCATTTCCATAGCCATTCCGAGATATATTGCTATGCAACTTTCCACCATTCCGTTATTATGACATGCTTCATCATTGTCATATTGCTTGCATGATCTTGTAGTTGACATCGTATTTGTGGCAAAGCCACCGTTCATAATTCTTTCATACATGTCACTCATGCATCATTGCACATCCCGGTACACCGCCGAAGGCATTCATATAGAGTCATATCTTTTTCTAAGTATCGAGTTGTAATTCTTGAGTTGTAAGTAAATAAAAGTGTGATGATCATCATTATTAGAGCATTGTCCCAGTGAGGAAAGGATGATGGAGACTATGATTCCCCCACAAGTCGGGATGAGACTCCGGACGAAAAATAAATAAATAAAAGAGGGCAAACAAGCCCAAATAAAAAAAGAGAAAATAGGCCATAAAAAAGAGAAGGCCCAAATAAAAAATAAAAAAATGAGAGAAAAAGAGAGAAGGGGCAATGCTACTATCCTTTTACCACACTTGTGCTTCAAAGTAGCACCATTATCTTCATGATAGAGAGTCTCCTATGTTGTCACTTTCATATACTACTGGGAATCTTTCATTATAGAACTTGGCTTGTATATTCCAATGATGGGCTTCCTCAAAATGCCCTAGGTCTTCGTGAGCAAGCAAGTTGGATGCACACCCACTAGTTTCTTTTGTTGAGCTTTCATACACTTATAGCTCTAGTGCATCCGTTGCATGGAAATCCCTACTCACTCACATTGATATCTATTGATGGGAATCTCCATAGCCCGTTGATACGCCTAGTTAATGTGAGACTATCTTCTCCTTTTTGTCTTCTCCACAACCACCATTCTATTCCACCTATAGTGCTATGTCCATGGCTCACGCTCATGTATTGCATGAAGATTGAAAAAGTTTGAGAACACCAAAAGTATGAAACAATTGCTTGGCTTGTCATCGGGGTTGTGCATGATTTGAATACGTTATGTGGTGAAGATGGAGCATAGCCAGACTATATGATTTTGTAGGGATAACTTTCTTTGGTCATGTTATTTTGAGAAGACATGATTGCTTAGTTAGTATGCTTGAAGTATTATTATTTTTATGTCAATATGAACTTTTGTCTTGAACCTTTCGGATCTGAATATTCATGCCACAATTAACAAGAACTACATGGAAATTATGCCAAGTAGCACTCCGCATCAAAAATTATTTTTTATCATTTACCTACTCGAGGACGAGCAGGAATTAAGCTTGGGGATGCTTGATACGTCTCCAATGTATCTATAATTCTTGATTACTTCATGCTATGTTATCTACTGTTTTGGGCAATATTGGGCTTTATTATCCACTTTTATATTATTTTTGGGACTAACCTATTAACCGGAGGCCCAACCCAGATTTGCTCTTTTTTGCCTATTTTAGTGTTTCAAAGAAAAGGAATATCAAACGGAGTCGAAACGGAACAAAATCAACTGGAGAAGTTATTTTTGGAAGGAAAGCTACCGGATGGACTTGGACCCCACGTCAGGAGAGAAGGGAGGTGCTCATGAGGGTGGGGGGCGTGCCCCCCTAGGGCGCGCCCCCTGCCTCGTGGGGCCCCCAAAGCTCCACCGACGTACTTCCTGCACCCATATATACCTACGTATCCTAAAACTTCTAGAACGGACAATAGATCGGGAGTTCCGCCGCCAGAAGCCTCCGTAGCCACCGAAAGCCAATCTAGACCCGTTCTGGCACCCTGCCGGAGGGGGAATCCTTCTCCGGTGGCCATCTTCATCATCCTGGTGTTCTCCATGACTAGGAGGGAGTAGTTCTCCCTCCGGGCTGAGCGTATGTACCAGTAGCTATGTGTTTGATCTCTCTCTCTCTCTTGTGTTCTTGATTTGGCACGATCTTGATGTATCGCGAGCTTTGCTATTATAGTTGGATCTTATGTTTCTTCTCCCCCTCTACTCTCTTGTAATGGATTGAGTTTCCCCTTTGAAGTTATCTTATCGGATTGAGTCTTTAAAGATTTGAGAACACTTGATGTATGTCTTGCCGTGCGTATCTGTGGTGACAATGGGATACCACATGATTCACTTGATGTATGTTTTGGTGATCAACTTGCGGGTTCCGCCCATGAACCTATGCATAGGGGTTGGCACACGTTTTCGTCGTGATTCTCCGGTAGAAACTTTGGGGCACTCTTTGAGGTTCTATGAGTTGGTTGAATAGATGAATCTGAGATTGTGTGATGCATATCGTATAATCATACCCACGGATACTTGTGGTGACATTGGAGTATCTAGGTGACATTAGGGTTTTGGTTGATTTGTGTCTTAAGATGTTATTCCAGTACAACCTCTAGGGCTGTTTGTGATACTTATAGGAATAGCCCAACGGATTGATTGGAAAGAATAATTTTGAGGTGGTTTCGTACCCTACCAAAATCTCTTCGTTTGTTCTCCGCTATTAGTGACTTTGGAGTGACTCTTTGTTGCATGTTGAGGGATAGTTATGTGATCCAATTATTATATTATTGTTGAGGGAACTTACACTAGTGAAAGTATGAACCCTAGGCCTTGTTTTATCATTGCAACACCGCTTATGCTCACTTTTACCATTAGTTACCTTGCTGTTTTTATATTTTCAGCTTACAAAAACTATTATCTTCTATCCATATACCACTTGTTTCATCATCTCTTCGCCGAACTAGTGCACCTATACAATTTACCATTGTATTGGGTGTGTTGGGGACACAAGAGACTCTTTGTTATTTGGTTGCAGGGTTGCTTGAGAGAGACCATCTTCATCCTACGCCTCCTACGGATTGATAAACCTTAGGTCATCCACTTGAGGGAAATTTGCTACTGTCCTACAAACCTCTGCACTTGGAGGCCCAACAACGTCTACAAGAAGAAAGTTGTGTAGTAGACATCAGCCGCCGAGTGCCCTAAGAACAATTCCCATTACTTGGCCTTTCGCAGTCTGGGGGATAGACATGGTCGGACCCGTTAAAGGGGTAAGCCATAAGAAGAAATATTTGCTGGTTATGGTGGATAAATTCACTAAGAGGATAGAGGCCAAACCAGTAAAAACGGCTAAAGCTTGGCCAGTGATCGACTTTATATCCCGTGTTGTACACCGTTATGGCATCCCACACATCATCATTACTGACAACGGCTCTAACTTCACAACCGATGAGGAGAAAAATTGGTGCGCTAACCTGGGCATTAAGCTCAATTATTCCTCCGTATATCACCCTCAAACAAACGGTCAGGTCGAATGAGCTAACGGCTAGATAATGAGCGGCATCAAACCCATACTAGTGTGATCCCTATGGGAGTCACATAAACACTAGGTCGAGGAACTCAATTCCGTACTCTAGGGACTGCGGACCATGCCCAATCACACGACCAGATACACACCTTTCTTCATGGTGTACGGTGCAGAGGCTATTTTGCCCTATGACATTATTCATGACTCATCCCGAGTGCGCATGTATGAAGAGAGAGAAACTGAGCTCGATCTACAAGATGACCTAGACGGCCTGGAGGAGTAGCGTGATGTTGCAAAAGCATGTTCCACATTCTATCAACAACAGGCTTGGAGATAGCAAAGCAGAGAAGTGCGGCAAAGACTTATAATGTCGGTGAGCTCGTTTTACACCTCCCAGAGAAGAAAAAGGACAAGCTCAAACCAAAATGGGAGGGTCCCTTCATTATAGATGAAGTTCTCACTAGAGGAGCCTATCGACTTCGTAATGTATCGGACAATCGCTTAGAGCTGAATCCATGGAACGCTTCTCAGCTCTGAAGATTCTATGCATAAAGTTCAGCCACACTTCTTTCCTTTTTATCCTGTTCATTTTTTCTCTTTTTTCTCGTTTTTATACGTTTCCAGGATGTGTTCGGATAAGCCGAACACTTGAGGGGTACGCATTAGTAAATGTACAAACCCCACCATGAGTGGGGGCTTCTTTAAATATAAGCCTATTATTATTCTGAGCCTAGAGCTCACAATATATATATATATATATATATATCGTTTGCTCATATACATCTTTTTTGCCATTATATGCACCTCTATGACTTAAGATTTTGCCAAGATGGGTTTCCTTGCTCCTGTGCTTATGCCCTACGTTCCTGATTGTTCGGCTAGGGCATAAAGGGAGCACCTCTATGATTGTTACAACCGGGTTATCCGGACATGTACCTCAGACGGGTGAAGCCGAAAGCTAGCATTCTTAAGAGAATAATTGGTCAGCAATCAAATGACAGATTGTTGCATTATCGTAACCACTTTAAAACACTATGAGCCACTTTTTCTGTATTACATACCACACGCCCCAACATGCGTAATTATAGTATGCCAACCCAAGGAAAGGAACCCTAAACGGAACTATTTTCCTTGGAAGATGTTTACATATGTAATATAACATACATCCTGAAGTCGAATTTTTGTCTGTGCGAGCACAATGACTGGGTTTCCTGGTTTCCAGACATAGTAAATACTTCTTTTCATTTCGAAATAAGTATCTGGAAACACTCCACCATTTTTGGTTCAGATGTTAAAGCCGAAAGCCTGCGATGACAAACTTCTCACATGTTCGCATAAAGATATAGGTTGATCATAAATGTACATTAATACATTAAATCAAAAACCTATTCCTTATTTGTTCCATCTATAAGTCTATCTAACTTATAGTCTTCCTGCGAATATTTCTTACTTGGTCATACACCAAATTCAATGGAATTTCTTTCCCGTCTGGTCCCTGTGGTCCCACTCGGGCCATATGATTTGGATCCAGTTTGGTGAAACGTGTCTTCACCATGGCCTAGGCTTCTCGTGCGCCTTCACGGCAGGCGGGTGTCTTCCATAGCTCGAACCGGCGTCGGGCACCTTTGAACAGGTTCACCTAGCCCTCCATACTTTTTGGAGGGGTATTAGATGGCCATAAAGCCTTCACCATACTCTTCATGGCTTTCCGGGACCGAGCATGTACCACAGATAGTTCCTTTAGCACGTCGCCTTGAAATCCAAATACTTCTTCCTCCGGTCGACTAGTCAATAGGCCTGCGACAATAGAGTCATGACATTCCGAACTATGGACTAAACATGAGCACCTAGGGTGGTTTGGCATAAAAAGGAAAGACATACCGAACATGCCGCCCTTCAGTTTTTCATTTTCTTTTTGTGCGGATGATAACTGAGCCCTCAAGCTTTCTATCTCTTCGGATTGTTTGTTCTCTTCCCCCTTGTGATTTTTCTCCCCGGACGCGCCCATTGCGCTCTTTTTCATTTCCGCCAGTTCGGTGGTGACAACCTTCAGCTGCGTCTAGTTTGTTTTCAGCTCCTGGGCTAGCACATTATTCTTTTCTTTAAAAACCTGTTGATAGCTATTATCGATCCTTAAATCGGTTTGCCTCACCACATCAAGTCTCAGGGGCTACTGACATATGACTACACAAATTGCAAAAACTTTTACCTGTATGTCATTTGAGAACAACTGAGTGACTCCGGCAAGACCATCTCGAGCCGCTCGGATGTATGCATCCACCGAACTGAGTGCGGTAAATTCTTGCTTAGAAAAGGCCGGAGCACGCATGCCCTCTTTCAATCGATGATGATTCATCCCGCTCTCCACTTCGGAATTCATGACAGATACGTCGTTCGAATCCTCATGAGGCAGCGGAACTGGCATTGCATCGGCTCCCATCCTAGTTGACGAGTTCGGCACCGGATTGGCAGACATTCGGCTAACAGGGCGTTTTCCCACCGTCTGCCGTGTGTTTATCCTAACATCAAGAATAAATGAGACTTTGAACAAACTAGACTCATACCCATGAATGTATTAAAGTAGACGTACCTCTTAGAAGGCGGTGAGGCTTCTGCAGCACTCCCGGCCCCCCTTCGCCTCAGATGACTACCCCATGTGAGGGCTACCCTAGAGGAGGTACGGTCCCCTGAGCGCCTATCCTATTAAAATCCGGATCACTATAATGAGCAAAAGTGCAGATAAGGGTTTCCTTTCAAGAGCCCTCCAAATACTCACTATGCAGAAGGGATAGAGGCGGGGGTAATCAGCGGTGATAGCTACTTCCGAGCCGTCAAGGCTCGATTGATAAAAAACCCATCATCAAACTCTATGTATATGTCCGGATCCTCACAAAAGCCAGGGTCTCCATCGCGTTTATGATCCTCTGGCTGTGGAGTGGGATAGTGGACGTCCTGGGTCATCTTCCTCCATGACTATTTGTGGCAACAAAGGTAAGTTTGATTAGTATCTGTAACAGCAATAAAATAACACAAACGAGCAAAATCTTACCCATTCAATTGGGCTGTACATGGAATAGCCTTCCCGGCAGTTTAAGCGGAGGAAATCTTCTTTCTCACCCTTATACATATCGGCCAAGATTGTAGCCAGTTCGGCATGGGTGTCCGGACCCTTCCGTATGTAACGGGACACATCATCTTCTCCGTTCTAACACCATAAGGGAGTTACTCTGGATTGAAGAGGCTGGACACACCTCTTTATTGCAATAGCCATGACCTCGACTATTGAGAGTTCAGTATGGGATAGCAACCTGACCTTCCTGACCAACCTCTTTATTTCCGCACTTTCTTCTTCCTTGGGACTTCGGGGATGCCAGTTAAGGCGGTTCTTTAAAGGAGCACTAGAAAATTCAGGAAGGCCGCACCGAACTGGGTCCGGCAGTGGGACGCCATCCATATAGAACTATTCCGAACACCACTATGGGTATACCTCTTTGGGAGTTCCAATAAGGTATCCAGATCCAACCATGCACCATACTTCGGCGCCGCCCACTTCAAATATGGAGCCTCGATGGCGGGGAACGAGGAAAAAGAACTTCTTCCATAATTCAAAATGGGCCTCAATGCCAAGGAATAGTTCGCAAAGGGCAACGGAACTTGAGATGTGCAGAATCGAACCTGGGGTAAGGTTGTGCAGTTGGATGCCGTAAAATTCCAATAGGCCCCTGAGAAAGGGATGGATTAGAAATCCTCGGCCCCGCAGCAGGAATGGGACGAAGCACACTCTCTCCTCCTTATTGGGGTTGGGGAAATTCTCAGCCATCACATTGTTGCCGATTGAGGCCAATCCCACTCGAACGGGGACTAAATCTGCGAGGGGAAGATAGCCCTACGTATGGACTCGGCTCAGCTGAAGATGAGGCATGGAGCAACTCTTCCAATCACCCTCTTGAGGGCCATGGGGACGCGAAGAGGAGCCTGGGGCACTAGCCATGGTGGAGGGCTTTTTCGTGGCTAATCGTGATGACTTTTCCTATACGCGATGTGAGATGATGTTTGGGGATCTAATCTCCTTATATAGGAGCCGTGCGACCATGGCGAGGGGCTTATTTGTAAAAAAGGTATGAACCATTCGCATTTGTCCAGCGTGTGGAAATCAAAGCGACAACAGGGGGGAATCATAAAAACAAAACATGGAGGTTAGAACCGGACTATCATTGGTCCGAAATATAATGAATAACCCGCCTTGCAAAGCCGAAGACATAAGTTAGATACTACGTCGACATTGAAGGCAAGTTCTGGGGCTACTGAGGGAGACCTGGATTCAGGGGTCCTCAGGTTTCCGGCCTAATCAAGCATGGGCCGAGCTGATGGGCCGTGAAGATAGACCGGAAGATTATTCCTCGTTTTCTGGTAGGACTCCTCGATGCATGGAGAGCAAGATTGGAGTCCGGATGTGTTGTTTCCTTCCCTTGTAAACCGCCTTTGTACCCCTCTGGTGTCTATATAAGCTGGTGGGATTGGTCCGTAGAGGCTATCAGAATTCACATAGGCTAGACATCTAGGGTTTAGCCATTACGATCTCGAGGTAGATCAACTCTTGTAACCCCTATATTCATCAAAGTCAATCAAGCAGGAAGTAGGGTTTTACCTCCATTAGAAGGGCTCGAACCTGGGTAAACATCGTGTACCCTTTGTCTGATGCTACCTTCGATCCTCAGACGCATAGTTTGGGAGCCCCTACTCGAGATCGGCCGGTTTTGACACCGACAGTCGTAGCTGCGTTTCTTCTTAGGTTCGGCTGCGAGCACAGCTGGCCCCTTGCGCTTCACGTCCTTGGCCTTGGATGTCTTGTCTTCTGGATCCGCCTCCGAAAACTCCAGGAGGGAGAGGCGACTTTCCTCAGCTCTCGCACACTTGGTTGCCATGCTGAACATCTCCAGAGCCGTGCACAAGTCCTCATGTATGGCGAGCTCTTCCTTCATCTTGATGTCCCAGATGCCATCAGTGAACGCCGAGATGATGGCCTCGTCCGACACCTTGGAGATCTTGAGGTGAATGCCGTTGAAGCGCTGGATGTATTTGTGCAAGGTCTCTCCTGGCTGCTGCTTGATGCACCGCAGGTCACCCGCAGCCGGTGGGCAGTCGCGAGTGCCCTGGAAGTTGGCAACGAAATGCTCTCGCATCTCATCCTAGGAGGATATCGATCCCGCGGGGAGGTTTAGGAGCCAGGAGCGCGCACCATCCTTGAGGGCCATGGAGAACCAGTTCGCCAGGACCTTCTCATCGCCATTATCCGCCTCAATGCTCAACTCATAGAGCTGCAGGAACTCGGCAGGGTCGGGGGTGCCATCGTAGCGTGGAGGCAGGTCAGGCTTGAACTTCCCTGGCCAGATGACATGGCGCAGCTCCGGGGTGAACGCACGACACCCTACCGTGCTCACCGGAGCCCGCCGTGGAGGTGGAGCCTGATCTTGGCGCTCGTGGACCACCACCTTGGGCGGCACGCAGTCTTGGCGTGGTGGTGCTGGGAGCACACACACCTCTCCTTGGGGCCAGTGCACCACTTGGTAGCTTTCCTCATCGCGCACTGGCGCCCTATGTGGCGGGTCGCGCCGTGGAGCCTCATGCCTTGACACGGGGATGACATCTTGCTTGGGAGGTGGAGGAAGTGCACCGTGGGCCACGTCACCTGCAAGAGGCAGCGGGGAGGCAGCGAACGAGACGGTGCAGACGCCTCTCCGGCGGTGCTAACGAGCTCAGCGATGCGGTCCAGCCAGTCCTCGTAGAGGTCGTCGGTCGGGTGATAGCGCAAGAGCTCGCGTGCCATGAGCAATGCAGCCTGCGTGTTCGCCAGCCCACGACAAGCGTGAGAAGACGAAGCAGGCACCAGGGTCAGCAATAGAGTGGCGGTGCGCCCATCACGCCGCACAGAAGGCTGCAGCGATGAAGCCTGCTACTCGTGGGCCGCGGGGCCGGTGGCAGCATTGGCTGCAGGCGACGTGGAACGACGGGAAGCGTCATCACCTACAGGCGCCGTGTGGGCGATGCGAGGGGCGAGGGCGGCCCGACGCTCGCCACAAACTCGACGAGCATCATCCATGGGAATGGCAAAACGGTGGTGAATCAACCGGAGGAAGAGAGGCACCGACGCACCCCTACCCGGCGCGCCAAATGTCGCATTCTGGGCTCTGCAGACCCTGGATAGATTTGAACTTTGGGGTGCGTTCGAACAACTCAACCTCCTCAGTATGCCAACTCGACAATCCCACGGCCTAGATCGATGAACTTGAAAGAAATGGTACGCAATAGTTGATGTTTGCTTGAACTACATCGGTATTTCCCCAAAGAGGAAGGGATGATGCAGCACAACAATGGTAGGCATTTCCCTCGGTGATGAGACCAAGGTTATCGAACCAGTAGGAGAAGAACGTAACACTACATGAACAACACTTGCACACAAATAACAAATACTCGCAACCCGACATGTTAAAGGGGTTGTCAATCCCTTTCGGGTAATGGCACTAGAGATAGTCAAATGGATGTGAGGGATATGTAAATATTGATAGATCGAATGCCAAATAAAATAAAGTGCATGAAGGTATTTTTGTATTTTTGGTTTAATAGATCTGAAAATAAAATCAAAGGAAAATAGATCGAAAGGCAAATATATCAAAGAAGAGACCCGGGGGCCGAAGATTTCACTAGTGGCTTCTCACGAGAAAAATAGCAATCGGTGGGTGAACAAATTACTGTTGGGCAATTGATAGAACTTCAAATAATCATGACGATATCCAGGCAATGATCATTATATAGGCATCACATCCAAGATTAGTAGACCGACTCATGCCTGCATCTACTACTATTACTCCACACATCGACCGCTATCCAGCATGCATCTAGTGTATTAAGTTTGGAAAAATGGAGTAATGCAATAAGAACAATGACATGATGTAGACAAGATCTATTTATGTAGACATAGAACCCATCTTGTTATCCTTAATAGCAACAATACATACGTGTTGGTTCCCTTTCTGTCACTGGGATCAAGCACCGTAAGATCAAACCCATCACAAAACACCTTCCCATTGTAAGATAAATAGATCAAGTTGGCCAAACAAAACCCAAATATCGGAGAAGAAATACAAGGCTACAGGAAATCATGCATATAAGAGATCAAAGAAGACTCAAATAACTTTAATGGATAAAAAGATAGATCTGATCATAAACTCAAAGTTCATCGGATCCCAACAAACACACCACAAAAAGAGTTACATCATATGGATCTCTAAGAGACCATTGTATTGAGAATCAAACGAGAGATAGGAAGCCATCTAGCTACTAACTACAGACCCATAGGTGTACAAAGAACTACTCACGCATCATCGGAGAGGCGCCAATGGACATGATGCACCCCTCCGTGATGGTGTCTAGATTGGATCTGGTGGTTTCTGGAACTTGCGGCGGATGGAATTGATTTTCGGTGACTCCCCTAGGGTTTCTGGAATATTGGGGTATTTATAGAGCAAAGAGGCAGTTCAGGGGGCACCCGAGGTGGGAACAACCCACCATGGCGCGCCTGGGCCTCCAGGGGCGCCCTGGTGGGTTGTGCTCTCCTCGGAGCAACCCCCAGGCGCTTCTCTAGCCCAATGGATGTCTTCAGGTCCAAAAAATCAGCAAAAAGTTTAGCTGTGTTTGGACTTAATTCATTTAGTATTGATTTCATGCGATGTAAAAAACATGCAGAAAACAACAATTGGCACTTGGTACTATGTCAATGTGGTAGTACCAAAAAATGATATAAAATGACTATAAAATGATTGTAAAACATCCAAGAATGATAATATAACATCATGGAACAATAAAAAAATTATAGATATGTTGGAGACGTATCAGCATCCCCAAGCTTAATTCCTGCTCGTCCTCGAGTAGGTAAATGAAAAACAAAATTTTTGATGTGGAATGCTCCCTAACATGTCATCTCATATTCTTTTCTTTATAGCATGGACATTTGGACTTTTATATGGTTCAAAGCAATAGTCTAGTTTTGACACAATACTTAAATACTCAAGCATACACTACAAAACACTACACTTCCATGATGATACATGTTTGTCACAGTAGGTCGCGTTTTTTGTCATGCATGTACATCCATGACAAATTTATGACAGAATCAAGATAGTCATACCTGTGCTGTCGTAGAAGTGTTCCATGACATTACCAAAACTATCATCACAGAAGTGTCCATTTCCATGACGATAAATCGCACGTCACAGAAGTGCTTTCGTCAAGGGTGACCGACATGTGGCATCCACCATAAAGGAACGCCGTTAAGCTATTGGGTCGGGTTTTGGATCCGATAACCCGTTAACAGCCCCGACCAATGGGGATTTTCCACGTGTAAAATCATCATTGGCTAGAGGAAACACGTGTCGGCTCATCGTTGGGACAGATGTCATCCACTCAATGGACAGAAGGCGCCTATGATACGTCAACACGTGTCACGGCCCAACAGTGGCCCATTCCTGTGAAAAGGCCGGCCCATTTGACTTGGTCAAAAGCTGGCGGGCCGGCCCATGGAAAGCATGTTAATGGCCTATTCGCATTTAGCCCATTTACAGCCCGCTAACCCAAGGTCCGTTATGCCCTATCCGAATTAGGCCCAGTAGCATCATCTGGGCCATCCAATATGATTCCAGCCCGTTTCCACTTCTGGCCCATGTATAGCCCACGACGTCTTTCGGCCCATATGAGGCCCTTTGTAACTCTTGGCCCATTAGCGGCCCGTGCTGAAACTGGCCCGTAATGAACAGTGTATTACTTTACACCCATTAACGACCCATGGTGAAACTGGCCCGTAATGAACAGTGTATCACTTTATACCCATTTACGGCCCGTTATTCTGTTGGGCCGTTTCCAGCCCAAGTTAACTTTCGGCCTTCTGAGGGCCCATTTATTCTTGGGATCATTTGCAGCATTCGGTTACTTACGGCCCGTTACTGTCATTTTCTGCTTGTGGGCCAAATTCAGCCCATCGTTACAGTCGGCCCGTTTGTGGACCGTTAGTCTGTTGGGCCATTTTCATAGCATCACCAAATACGGCCTATTAACGGCCCGTTATGGTCATCCCATAAAACGCACGATTTCCATTAAAGGCCCATCTATGACCCATTAAAGGCCCATACAAGACCCATAAATGAGTCGGCGGCCCATGGATCCTACGAGATGTAGAAGGCCCATGGATCCCACGAGACATAGAAGGCCCATGGATCCTACGAGACGTAGAAGGCCCATGGATCCTACGAGACGTAGAAGGCCCATGGATCCTACGAGACGTAGAAGGCCCATGGATCCGATGGCTCGTGAAGGGCAATGGTCGAGCGAGTTGGCCCCCGTTTGAACGATATAGCATATTCAAATAATTATCCTACTCAATACTATCACCCCTAAAAAGCATACACTATACAACAAAGAGATCAAGGCATAGAAAGGTAGAATAATCCTACACTATACAATAAAGAAATTACAGCCGATTATACCCACTGGGCATTGAACTATAATCTCTTCAGAAAATAGGATTGGCCGGATTCAGATAGGACAAATTTCAGTCTACAAAATCTCCAATTCCTTCATGGTTACCTCAGTGTCTTGTTTCATTTTTTGACTCCTGCATCTAATACCTGCATGTCCAGTCTCAACTTGTTGATTATACGTTGACAATCATGTACACGTTGTCTTGCCACCTCTAGTTGATGCTCGAGAATATCAGCACATTCCAATTCCAATCCATAATCATTCGGTAACGGCCATGCCGCACTGCTCGCAGATCTTTATGTTGATGTCACTTCATCCTGAAATGTTTCTGTATGTACACATGACTAGGGCAAAAATATAGTTACAACAGTGAAGCAAACAAGACACTATTTTGTACTACATGTCAAAACAGGACTAACAATAATTTTACACGTCACTTTCAAAAAAAATGTTACACGTCATGAAGCATAAGCAGGTGATATTTTAAAAATTATAAACAAGATAGTCTGTGCAGCCTGCATACAGAAATCCCTCTTAGCTCACTAGAGGAGCATGATGTTGGGGCGCAATCGAAAACACAAACAAGTTGCAAATTTAGATAGCATGTTGCGTATAAGTAAGCAAGCAGTTGGCCATTCTGTGCCTCAATTAAAGTCTTAGGGAGCATAATGAACAGCAGAGAGTTTCATACAAACATACTACATCAGGCAAAAGTATCCAATCATTAGCGTAGTATAAACTAGATTGTGAGCCTCATGCAATAATAGTTGGTTAATAGACTTCAAAGCTTCAGGCACACTTCGACAGAGTAATTAAATGGTAAGGCCTTTAATTATGTCAACTAATAGTGATACAAGTACCGAGCATCAGGCATGATTATTTGGGCATCTCATTAACTGAGGACAAATAAAGCAATTGAAAAGAGAAAATTAACTATGCTTGAAACAAACAAGGAATTGAACTATTGAGTTGCATACAGTGACTTACCTTAGCAGGTTGAAGAGGCTCAGCGCAGCTCCTACTTATCTTGCAAGGCTCCTTCCTAATATCTTGTACTTGGAAATCCTCAATCTTATCTTCATTGCACCCCTCTGCAAGGTGACACAAACTAGTTACTCGTCTCTTTGGAAGATAAATATGCATACTTTCTAGTCCGTGAACACAAAAGGATGAGATTATAACAAAACAACATTTATGCAACTCAACAGTTCAATTCCTTGTTTGCACTATGCCGCATCTCTTGCACTTGCACACAATGAAATGAGCATTTACTATGTCTGCACTATGTAAAACTAGGCATACCTTCGAACTGGATCTCCAGGTACTCTTGGAGAGCCTACTGTAGTGTACAGCCAAACCTTTATGTCACCTATGAGTTAGAGAAGGCCCCACTACAACAACCCTTAGTGTTTAAATCATTGACAAGCTCTGTTAGAGTGTTAGGTCAAGAACAACAAGTAATCAAAGCAAATAGTCCTAGTATGGCTGGCTGATGTAAACAAGCAATTGAACAGATGTGTGAGCAAATCTTACATATCAAGAAAAGAAGCAAAGAAGGAGGCTTAAAGACCATCACTTGACTGACCAGATTTAAGGGCCATTTAAACATCATGTGCAACATATGAACTAACATAAACATTGCATATTCCAGATTCTACAATGGAATGCACATGTATTATGTTATGCCATGTATGATGATGCCTAAATGTATAGATAGCAGGTAGGAGTTATTGATCATTGCACGCACAATTGAATTGCAGGTTAAGGGTCAGTTCGATTCCGCCTTTTCAGGGTATATTGTCAAAATAAGACATAAAAGATGTAAAGAAGTCATTTTTTAGTTATGGGCTTGGGATTAACTAATTTCACTTTGGAGGGGGTGTTTCGGGTAGAACCTCACTAAAAATTGAAGGGAAGGGGAATAGTGAAATGACTCTGTTGTCTGCCTATATTACACTCAAAATGCAACTGCTGACGCCTGTGTCACACCTGACCCTCAAGTAAAAACAAACACTCAAGCATTCATTGCCCTGCCTGCTTGCATCTCCTCTCCCCTTTCCCTCTACCTCGGTCCCCTGCCTGTAGCACTAGGGTTCCTCCAGTGAGTCGTCGCCACTGGTCCCATCTGGCCTGGTCCTCGATGATGCTATGTCCAGCTAGGATACATGGCCGGTGGGTAGGGGCAAATCTCCCTGGCTACTCCTCCCTCTGGCGCCGCCCCTCATTCTCATGGTCTCCAGCAGCTGCTCCACTATGGTTCGTCCAACGCACTACTCCGGCGGGCGCTGCACAACTATGGCTGATGCCACACTGCGGCAGAAGGCACCTTATTCCCCCTCCCCTCCTCCCAGGCCATGGCCTTGAGGTGCTGTTGAAGGATGAGCTCATCCAATAAGGTGAGGATCTCCTCTGATTTTTTGCCAAATTTTCATTCTGATCCACTATATGATGAATTGCTATGAGCTGCTTCTGCTACTGCTATATGATGCATTGCTATGAGCTGCTCCTGTTGTTGCTATATGATGAATTGCTATGAGCTGCTGCTACTGCTATATGATGAATTGCTATGAGCTACTGCTGCTCTATGATGAGTTGCTACAAGCTGCTCCTGCTACTGCTATATGATGCTTTCAGGTGGTGCTGCTATACGATAATAACCAGCCACTTGGACCATCGAATTTCAATAAATAATTGTTCTTCATTTAAATGTGGGTCATGCGTTCCTCGTTTAAATCAGGCAATGGGATCTCTATGGAAAACATTGACCAAAGTAGATTGTGCCAAGTAGATGGTATCTTTGTATTTGCATTTTGAGCAAATAGTGATGGTCTGTTTTTCTATCATATTATTTACTGCACTGGGTTCAATTTGTGATGTTTGCAAGTCAAATTAATTTCCATATTGGCAGCAAAATGAAAAAAATATAATGCAATCTAGACTTTCCACTGATCATACCAAAGATAAGCTGTAAACACAATGAACAGAACTGGTTGGCTTATTACATGGAGCTTATATTCACAGGTGCTTATTTTCTTAGGATAACTCGTAATAACTGTCCCTAAGAAACTTGGCTAATAGAACTGGCATACAAATAATATGTCACGATGATTGCAATGGAGGAGTGACATACCATAGGACACTGTATAGGCTCACCACTGCCTCTCCTTTTTTGCGATGTTCCATGAAATTTCTACATACATCTTGTACATTTTCATTGTGTAACCCTATCTGCAAGTTGACACAGCTAATTTCAGACATCTCTACATGATACTACATTGCATATCCCTTGCGTATATTTAAACCACCAATTAACGATTGTGTGCGTACCATAAACTAGCCATGACTCTGTATGCTGGACTAGCAGGCACTCTAAGGGAGCCTAATGTAGTGCACTGGAATTCCTACATGCCACCTACGATTTTGTGTAATGTACTGCCCCTGTTCCTAAATATATGTCTTTGTAGAGATTCCAGTATGGACCACATACAGATGTATATAGATGCATTTTCGAGTGTAGATTCACTCATTTTGCTCCGTATGTAGCCTATAGTGGAATCTCTAAAAAGACTTATATTTAGGAACAGAGGTACGAGGTAGTATCATGTATGCCATCTACATATCTAATTTAGCAGCCAATAGTAGAAATCATTGTCTACACAAAGGGATTACTAGTCAAAAATCCTAGCAAAGCACGCTGGCAGGCACAGAGCAATACAAGAGAGAGAGACGCGCTTACAAGATCATAGCAATTCCTCAGTCCAGGATCTTGGTTGGCCAAACTGTTAGATCCAGAAGAAACATCGTCCTTGTAGTTTTTGCCAGCTGCATAACAGGTAACAGCGACCGGTTAGTATATTTGAAGTACATCGGGTAGGTGATGCTGGACGGGTTTAAAGGTGACAAGTACCTAGGTTGTGGCGGGTGCTTGGCATCTCTCTAGACGGTGGGAATCAGGTTAGAAATGTTGAGGGTGATGACGTTGCGCTGGCTGCCGGGGTCCAGTAAGGAGATCTAGAACCGTCGAGTAGGGTGTTTGTGGAGCGGCTCTGGTAAGGTGGACTACGGTGTGGGCGAAGCGGATCTGTGGCCGTGGACGAGGGCGTAGGTGAAGCTGCTTCGGTGGTTGGGTTAAGGATGGTGTCGACGATGCAGATCTGCGGCCGTGGACGGGGCATCAGAAGCTGCTCCGGTGGTTGGGTTAAGGATGGTGTCGACGATGCGGATCTGCGGCCGTGGACAGGGCGTCAGAAGCTACTCCGGTGGTTGGGTTAATGGTGGTGTTGACGATGCGGATCTGCGGCCATGGACGGGACGTCAGAAGCTGCTCCGGTAGGTTGGATGAGGGTGCGAGGAAGCGGATCTGAGGCCGTGGACTTGTGAGTTGGCAAAGCGGCCCGGGTAGGATGAGAATGGTATAGGCGAAGCTACTCCGGTAGGGTTGACGATGGTGTCGGTGAAGCGGCTCCGGTAGGCTTGAGGAAGGTGTCGGCGAAGCGGATCCAGTAGGGTTAAGGAAGGTGTCGGCGAAGAGGATCAGAGGCCGTCGACGGGGGCGTTGGTGGGGCGGCTTCGGGGTGTGTGGACGAAGCGTCTCCGGCGAAGCAGATCCGGCGTCGTGGACAAGGCCGGCACTGAATGGGCTGTGGTACAGTGGTGGATGAGTAGTCTAGTTGTTTCTAGGGGAGGTGGGAGGGGTAGATGCGGCCGCAGAAGCAGATCCGGCGAGGTGGACGCCGCTGGCAGTGAATGAGCTATGGTACGCCGGTGGATGAGAAGTCTAGGGTTTCAAGAGGGGAGGGGAGAAAGGGCGATGAAGTACGGACGGCGTGATGTAAGATGCTCTGATGCTGTGGAGTTAGTCGTTTTTGCGGGAGGGGGGAGGAAATGGGGGTGCCGTGTAGTGGGGGAACTGGAAGTTACCAAAGCAGCCCCGACCTATCATGTAGATGAGGGTGGTATTGTAACTGTTGGTCTCCGTGCACCAAGGACAAAAGGGGGATTTCGCATGCTAAAGACTAAGGTGGCGGAAATTTTAGAAGGAGGCGGGAGATTTTGCTGCCCGCCGGATTGTTCGTATCCAGTTTCAACTAATTTTGGACCGTGCTAGCGGGAAGGTCATGCTAGACTGTGTACATGGGGCACGCATCGGCAGTTAATAACTGGTGTGAAGTCCACCCCAGAAGAAAAGACAATAACTCGGGATGATGCGCCAATAACTTGGACGTTCACACGGGCGTGGCCAATCGTACGGGTGTAGTGGCGCGTTCACAAAAAAGGGATCAAACGCTCAGCCTATGTATTTCTCGTGTAAATAGATAATTTAGTGCCATTTGTTATTTACTTTAAACATAATGCATTGACGTGTTAGTGTAGAGGCACACAAAAAGAAATGGATATTGTAGTCAGCTACCTAAAAGTGTTACCTCATATGATTACATAGCCTCCATTTCATAAATTGCGTACCTGTTGAATTCATATATGAATATTACATATATTACTTCAAAATGGAAACTTAAATCATCCAAGACTAATGAATTTGAATGCAAGAGTAACAATGGTGCATGTACATGATAGCTACATTGGTTGTTTGAAGAAACATCACTGTAACTTTAGCATGCACAACTGAAAAGGTTTATTTAAATAGAAAAAATGTGATATGTGAGTGTCCAATCTTTATAGCGTTGAATCGATATTGTACCTTTAGCCACGATACGAAGTAGATATTGACTTATGTTCAAGCGATGCATGTCCACTATCGCTAAATAGTGATACGTGAATGAATTGTGCAATCTCTCTCACACGCATACATATCTCATTTCCCTGTGGGCATCAAAACCACACACGTGCACTTCGTGTATTTCTCTCCCCCCGTCAGGGTTAAATTCGTCTTTCTACCCCGTCCTACAAGTCTCTCACACAGAAACACACACGCTCTCTATGTCTAACATGCCCACCCCTTTAATTCCGCCCACCCACAGCCCTAATGTCTCAAAGTATAATAATGTCTCTCACACATATGCTATATATCTACCTATCCCTTAATATAGCTAGATATGTGTCACACAAACTCCTTCTCCCTACTAGCAAGATGCCCATGCGTTGCACGAAACATCAAGATGCATTCGTATGAGAAGTTTATATTGTGGGAGAAAAGGATGAACGAGGGAATGCCTTATTTGCAAATGCGGAGAGGGGTGTGGGTATCTTTTTGCAAAATTGCCATAGTTTCCTTCCTGTCCGTCGGATATAAATCAGATGGCCTATATTGCAGGATGGCAGGAACACCATCATCACCAACTCTGTTTTTTATAATATTAGAGATATGTGAGTGTCACTGCCCCCCCTCCACACACCCACACTTCCCAACACCGAAGGAGTAGGGTGACACCTCGATCTTGATACTAATCTATTGACTGGCTTCTCTCTCAAACATACACACACACTACCCGGCACCGAAGGAGTAGGGTGGCACATCGATCTTGATAATAATATATCTACTCCTCTTTCAAACACACACACACACACACACACACACTCTAGTTGTGCCTCTGTGCCTACCGCGCACACTCTTGATACGTCTTTCTGTCCCTCCCCCCAACAATGACAGCAGAAGGGTGACATATCGATCTGATCATAATCTGTCAATTGGTTTCTCTCTCAAACATTGTGTCTCGGTGCCTCGCTCGGTAGCTCCCTCGATATGTAGACTTCTCGCGCGCGCACAACTCTAGTGATGATGACGCTGAACCCAATGTGCCTTGTTTTTACCGGCCCCATGTGATAGTTTTCACCCTGTCTTCTGTTAATTAACAAGGCAACCTTTTCTTTGTTACTACTAGTGAATCTGAAATCATTCGGGGCAGACATAAAATATATCACTTCAACCCAATTATCGCAGCAACTATTTTAAAATAAATTAGCTAGCTGCCCGTGCGTTGCACAGAACATCAAGATGCATTTGTATGAGTAGTTTATCTTGTGAGAGAAAAGGTTGAACGAGGAAAGGCCTTATTTGCGAACATGCAGAGATGTGTGGGTATATTTTTGCAAAATTGCCATAGTTTCTTTCCTATCCGTTAGATATAAATCCGACGGCCTATATTGCAGGATGGCACGCACACCATCATCACCAACTCTGTTTTCTACTCCCTCCATCCGAAAATACTTGTCATCAAAATGGATAAAAAGAGATGTATCTAAAACTAAAATACGTCTAGATACTTTTCCTTTTATCCTTTTTGATGACAAGTATTTCCATACGGAGGGAGTATTTGTCTGTTTAGAGATTTCAACAAGTGACTATGACCGGACCTTACCAACATACTCAAAAAAGTAGTCCATAATTTTGATGTTACCCTCTTTTCTTGGCGGTGCAGTGCCATCTGGATACCTCATAAATAAATCAAGGACAAATCTGACCCCTTCCTGAAAAGACATACAGAGCAAAATGAGTGAATCTACACTCTAAAATTTGTCTACATACACGTCTGTATGTGGTAGTCCATTTGAAATCTGAAAAAGACAAATATTTACGAATGAATGGAGTATATATAAGAGTAGACATGGAGATATATCTCAAGCATGGTCTACAACAAAAATGTGCTGGGCTGGTTAGCGCTGGATGCTCGCAACACGATGACATGAGTTCGAATTCTGTCTTTTTACCTTTATATTTTTATATTATATATTACTCTACTTATTTAATATATACTTCTTTCGCTACTCTACTGACAGTGGAACCCATAGAGTACTTAGAATACAAGATTAAGGATGGACTTGTTTCTTTTTAACTTTCTGTATGAAGCTGTAGCCACCCTGCAAGTCACGTGTACACTGTACATGCAATTAACTTTTTATAGAGGGACAATCATATAAGCAATTAACTCAAATGGATTGGATGTCACTCTATTATTTCCAGCATAAAGAGCATCTCCAACAGCAGCCGACAAATTTCCTCCCGCTTCCTTAAGCGGAGGACGACATCAAACGCCAGCGGCATACATTTTTTACAACTCTAACCAACCAGATGAAATTGGTGCAAACACGGACTGATTTCATATAAGCATGAAGGATTTCATATAAAAAATCTAGATCCTCATATAAACATGATGGATTTCATTACATTTACATGAACTAAGAGGTGCCAATCCGGCTCTCTTGTATAATTAATACTCCCCCCATCCAGAAATACTTGTCCTAGAAATGGATGTATCTAGACTTATTTTAGTTCTAAATGGCCACCCGCGGATCCCTTTGTCTTCCTCATGTCCGTCAGACACTTGCGGGGTCGACGAAGGTCCTCGGAAGAGACAAAGCAACAAAGAAACAACCTGAATCCGCGATCGTCGCCTCGGCGGTGGCCTTCATGGGTCCCAAGTGGCGGCGGCCTCCCGTGTTCTACTTCTCCTCGATGATGGCGGAGGAGATGGAGAAGGTGGCCACCGACTCTTCACTCTCCACACACCCGGCTTCTGTCTCTGCCTGCATGGCGCGGCCACAGGCACGGGAGGCGCGCCCACAAACACGTGAGGCGCGACCACCGCATACACTGGTGGTGCGGTACGACACGACATTGATGGCGCCCGTACCGGCATGCTCGCCGCCGTGCCGGCGTGGAGCAACTCGCCACTCCTCATCGAGCTGAACTGGAGCGGTGAGTTGCTAAACCACGTGTCTGCTTGCGGTGGCAACTGGCTCCGTCGGGCCAAGCGAGGTTGGTGAAGAACTGAGCGGCCTCGCCCATATTCGGAGGGCTCGGCGGGCCACCCAGCCGTGTAATATGCTGGGGAACGGCTCATCAGAAGCCATCGGAAGAGTGGAGAAAATGGTGAAGGAGGAGATGGGGAGCGGCGGAGGGGTGCGATTCTTGCCCGCTGTCTGTCTGGCCTCGTGTAAATAGAGGGCGGACGGTAGGAGCTTGGCCGACGTCTGGCCTCGTTTAAACTGAGGGCGGACGGGAGGAGCTCGACAGGTGTTGCGTTTAATTCTGGCCTGCTCATGAACGGACGTGTGGCTGGAGTAGGATTCTCCGTTTGCATGCGGGTTTAACGGAGGGGTTTAATGGAGGCGTCGGGCGTGCAGCGGGCGACGCAGTACTATTCGATTTGACAGCAGTAATGAGCTGTCTAATCACAAAGGCCCTCGCCTCTCGTGAAACCGACCAAGCTAGACTGCCCCGCCCTCTAGCCTTTTAAAAAATGTATATACTCCACTTTTGTACAGTAGTAGTATCGATGGATTGCGCCATGGAGCAAAACTTGAAATTAAAAAAAGGTGGTACATATAAGAGCGCTCGTCGCCAAATTATGCATATAGTACTATTAAAAAGGCTTGTCACAATAATGGTGTCCAGCACAAGTGCACAACCCACCCCTCAAATAAAACTAAGCACCCTGGAATTCTTTGACAAAACTAAGCTCCCTAAAATTCTTTGACAACTAAACTGCTGGCTATATGATGTTGGCCATATATATTGTACGTATATAATGTGAAGAAACGAGTGGTAGTACTATACCAACTAAAAGATGAAATGTAAGAAATACTAGTATGTACGTACTGAAGAGTTAAAGTAACAAGAAGAAACATAACATAGTTGTGCTGGGGGCTCAGCACAACACACCCCTCAAATTAAATTAAGCACACCTGAAATTAAACTTTGCAACTATTCTGGTAGACACTGCATTAGAACCAGCATGAGCAACGACACTGCCACCTTACTCGGAGTCCTAGTCCACGTCCTCGACTTCGTCCTTGTCCCTGTTCCTCTTGGCCGATACTTCTTTGCTTGAATCGCACACTTGGTTGTTGCTCTTCATCCAACCCTTTTAGATATAGAAGCAAAGGTAGCCATCCATTGCAGCATAGTGGATGTGGTCTATATCTAGTACATTCCGCTGCCATGCATGACGATGAAACGTGTATGGAGGTTTCTCTAGTTTACCGTACAACGGATGAACCATGGCTCCTGCCAGGGTTAGCATTGAAGGCTGACGAGAGGACACCAGCCGATTCTTCTGGAGGTCGAAGGTGTTGCCTACAACGAGGCCTATCCGACACAAGACTTCTTTATCGTTACCAAAGTCTACAGTAACGAATTTGACTAGGTTGCTCTCGAGGAAGTCCTTAAAATCCTGGCACTCAACGTCGGCATGGCATATGTGGTAGACCAAGCATAAGTCATGCACGCAAACCTGGATCACGACGGGCTTCTTCCTCTCTTCGTCCTTTAGATCCTTCTCTCGTCCCAGGACTGTGGCGTACTCAACATCTAGCCCAACGACCCACTCATCATCTGAGTCTTTGAACATGCGTCTGAAGCGAGAAAGGCATCCTTTCACCGTCGCGGAAGAACAAGTGTAGATGAGGTCGAACTCATCGCCGGTGATGGTTCTAACCTTGTACTCACCGCCGATCGAGGAGATTTGGGACGTCATGGATTTGGGAGGAGGGTTAGGATTAGTGGAACTGCCGTAATGTGAATGGACGGGACGACTAGGAGCGAACTGCCGTAGTATTGAAGGACGTGCGGGGACGAGTAGGAGCGAACTGCCAGCGTGCGAATGGCAGGGCTGTGGCTTTCCATTCTCCCATGATATGGGCTTCCGAGAGCCCTTCGATCTGAGATCGAACGGTTGCATGGCGTGATTCTAGACCTATGGGTGAATATCCTATCCTCGAGGGTTATTCTGCAAATTTTCAGCAACTTAGCATCTGACCGTTTGATCTCAGATCCAAGGGCTGCTAGCAGCCCGTATCGTGGTCGCGCCTACCACGACCATCGCGTCGCTCATGCGGTCACGCCCTTGGAGATTTAACATGGTGTGTTAGGCTATCTGATGTTGGCAGGTCATACATAGCCATCACTTAGTCACTCATACTACAACAAGGTTTTGGCTATAAGGTTGGCTATAAGTGTATTTTTTACTTCTCTCTATCTCTTTCTTCGTACTCCCTCCGTCCCATAATATAAGAACGTTTTTGACACTAGTGTAGTGCCAAAAACGTTCTTATATTATGGGACACAGGGAGTACTAGTATTTATTGCATTTGCCAAGGAGTGACCTCTTCCAAGGAAATGGTGTTGCTAAGTTTGCTTCATTTAATTAGCTATAGACTCAAAATTGTCTTTTCACCTAAGTACACGCGCTTAGCACCGTTTCTTCCTTGGGTCACCTAACTAGTCTCTGTCTTCTTGATTAACTTGTCACATCAGACTTTACGCCTATGTGGCAAGCTTAAGCACCTGTAGGAGCAAGTAAGTACAATAGTGCGCTTTACATGGCATTTTTGCATATGTGGAGGAAAGAGAGGCAAGGAAAAAGTGGAGAAGTGGGCTCTCATGCAAGAGCCAGCCTCTACTACATGGTGGAGCATTGGGAGAGGCACATGTATGGAGGTGGTCAGGAATCGGGAGACTCACGCCGGTCGTAGCGCCGTAGTTAAAATGATAATGGCAAGTCAAATCACGGGGCCCCAGCTGTCCAGTAGTAACTCGCTGTCAAATCACACAGCCCTACGTTTGCAGCAGCCTACTCCCTCGTCTTCTCGCGTCTCTGTCGAACTGACTAGGCAGAACTGCCCCACCTACCGCGCAGGAAAAGCCCGCGCAGTATACTCCCTCCATCTAGGTGACCAAGGTGGAGAGGAAAATGAGAGAACTTAATGTTTAGTATTATGTGTCATGGAATTTTGATGAGGTGTAATGGTACTAGCCTTAGCAATTTTGATGAGGTGTCATGGAATTAAATGAAGAAAGAGATAGAGTTGAGTACTATGTGTCATACATGGCAATAAATAAAGTACTACATGATACTAATATATGATACATGGCGCATGAGTACTAAGTATTATTAATACAATTTTGCTAGAATTCATCTAGATGAGATATAATTTGGTCTCATTCATCTTTTATAGCCATTGGATGTGATGCTATATAAGATGCGTGTGTGCTAACGTGGGTTGTATTTGTTCTTGTGCAACGAACTGACCACTGCATGTCATGTTTGATAGTCTCAAGTCATTAAAAGCATACAAGCCCCACATCTCTTCTTGGTTGATTCCTCTATTTATGTCAAAAAATAAGAAACAAAGTGAGAGTTAATGCACCACGCCTATGTGTTTACTATTTGATTTTCGTAAGATGACTTAATACTCACCTAGACGGAGGGAGTATTTGATTTGACAGCGGGTGACACAATTCTCGATACGGCTTTAATGCAGACGAGGGAGGGAGTAGAGGTTCCCAATATGTTGAACGGCCAATGCATGCTCCTTCAATTAATGCATGAGGGAAGTAATGGGAGGAGGTCCAGGAAAAGAGGTTGCATGATGTGAATGCAACGCAGTTTGCCCTCATTGCTCTCATATAAAGGCGCCCCTCCATTCCAATGCATCTACCACATCGTACGCACCTAAGCATTTGCCTAAGCACCTACACTAAGCGCAAAAGAGCTCACTCCAGACCCATGCCGGCGATGCGCGTGAGCGGCCAGCGGCTGCGCTAGATGGTCCACGACGCCAGCCTGCGGCATGGCGCCGGGGATCATCTCCAGACGGTGTTGGAGACCGGTTGGTGGATGGCCGCCGTCGACGCCAACTACGACTCTCAGTTGGACCAGATGATTGTTGCCACCAGCAAAAAGTTCACCGTCCTCAAGAAGCTCGCGGATGACATTGTCGTAGTCCTCCAGCCCGCGCGCCCGGGCTCCTCATTGCCTGCCACCCTAATCGACCTCCATGGCCGGAACCTCTTTCAAGCACTGGTGGCCCTGCGACTGCCCGCCGACGCCACCAAGAATGTCCACCTGGAGGTCGCGCTCGCTGCGAGGCTCCTCGCCCTGCAAGAATTCGTCGACCTACACATCCACGTGTACGAGCAAATTGTGTACATATGTATCTACAAGGCCAGTGAGGACGCTACGACGTTGGCCTTCCTCAACCGGCTGGAAGCCTTGGATGCTTTTGCTGAGAAGCACCTCGACCTCGCCACAAAAGCCGCCGTTCCTTAGCCGCCGGTCGGTGGCCCGGTGCACTAAGTTGAGGAGGAGGAGGTCATACGTTCATGGATCCATCTTTCTTCTTGCCTTCTGCAACCACCACTGTGATCGCAGCATCGTGGCCTTAATTCTTATTGTGCTGTTGCATTCTCGTTCCAGTCAATACCGACATGTGTGATCCCTTTGCTTAATTACATGCATCACTGTAACTAGTACTCCATCCGTCAATTTATAAGTTGTGCTTACCTTTTCCATCATCTTCGTGCAACGCACGGGCATCTTGCTAGAAACACTAGAATATGTCTATATAATCTGTATGTGATAGTCCATTTGAAATCTCAAAAAAGACAAATATTTAGGTACGGAGGGAGTAATATATTAGGGGTATATGAAAACAATAGTGATTTCTTTCAAGTTTGTGAACAAATACTACTATTCTACTACTTTGGATCCGTCGCAACGCATGGGCACATTGCTGGTAAAAGGAAAAGGCCTGCCGCGTTCGCGTCGCACCCCCACACGCCCGGGAATGGGGAGTACAACACGACCCTCCCGGCACGACACATAGCTTAGGGAAGGCGTGTTGCCTAGCATTTTCACTTTCATGTGGGACCACCGTTGAGCAAACCGACACCCTGCCCACCGCCGGGTTGGAAAACAGAAACGAGGGGAAGATCTAGCTGTAGCACGGAAGCCAAGAAATTTGGTGTCAGACGGGGCTCATTGATAGAGTAGGAGCATTCCGTTCTAGTACTACTCCTACTAGTGCCAAGTTTGTACTCCTAATACTATATTACTAGTACTACCACTATACAACTAGTAGGTACGTGCACGACACAACATCGTAGGAACAAAAAACGGGAAGATCTTGTTTTGAGTGATTTATCTTTTTTTCAATCAACGTAGTATGAATAATATGATGTGTTGGCCACCCATGAAGCTTATGTGGCTTGGTTGCATGGCTACGGAAGGTTAGAGAAAAATAAATAGATAATTTGTTTAGAGTGCACTCGACTAAATAGATATACTTTGGATCCATTGCAACGGACCGGCACATCTATATCTATACCCCCTATATAGTGTGTGAAAAACTTTGAAAGTTGGTCGTTGGATGAAGCCAATCTGACGGTACAAAGATGGCAAATCCGAGCACTACTGGCCATTGGATATCATCCACCAGATCCCGCCACATGTATAATCTAGAAGACTCCATGGTTGAACTTAATTCATGACTAACTTTGCCACAACTAAGCTTAGGCAAAGTTATTAGTTCTTCAAAATGAGAGCCACAAGTTGGCAGGCCTAAGGGAATCTTGCCACATTTTTTGTGTGTATGTCATGTGGGGCCTTAGTGTGGCTTTCCTAAGGTGTGGCTTGAACCAAACACTCACCTAAGTTAATCAAACTTGCCTAACCTTACATTCCACCAGATTTTGCCACATGTTAGAATCCAGAAAGCTCCACATGTAGAAGCATAATGCACAAACCACCAGAATCTCATGCGTGTAATGCACGTGTACCTTACTAGTACTAGTTGGTAGTAGTAAGAAACAAATTCCAGTTTTGGCACGAGCTCTCGGGGCCACGGTTGGTAGTAGTAAGAAACACATAGGCGGGACCACAAGGCCTGCCACAGGAGTTACATTTCCCTCTCGGGGCCACGGGACTGAACTTTAGTGGCTTAGTGCCCAGCCTATGAGTCAATGACATGCGAACCTTAAATGCGGCTGGCCCACATGTCATTCTCATGGTGGTGGCATGGTTCGCGACTCACTTGTTCAAGATGAACCGGCCGGTGGTGGTGTGGCCGTGGCGAGGGTGCCATAGCTGGGCGTCGGGGCGTTACGAGGCGTAGATGGCCACACCGGCGGGTACTACCTGTAGTACACAAGTACTCCAGCTGAGGATTGATGCCCAGGACGAAATGTGTCACAGCCGCTGGATGAAAATTCGATGGTGCGGGAGTACGGATCGGAGCACAGCAGCGGAGAGGCAAACCGCGTCTAATCGGGTGTGTCTGTGGTAGAAAGTTGATGGTCGCTGCAGTTTAGCTGGCCCACATGTCATGCACACGAAGGCAGAGGAGCGGTGGGGCCGAGAGGGATGAGGGGCACGTCGGGGGGATGAGGATCCCCTGACGCGAACAATCCTACCATTCTGTCACTGACATGTCAGACCCATAAGCGTGGGTCCCACCTGTCAGTGAAGGAAAGGCAGGGCAAGGCAGTGATAGCCACGTCAGAGGATCCATGTCCACGTCGGGGGACGTCGTGCTGTGGGTTGGAGCGGCGTCGTGGGAATCACGTGTGGGTGTGGCAGTGGTAGAAACAAGAAACGTGATGGTCGCCGTGGTTCAACTTCCATGGACAAGCTGTCATGTCTGCTGACACATGTATATCAAAACTAGAGTGTTTATATTTCAAGCACGTGAACAAGTATTATTCTACTACTTTGGATGCATTGCAACGCACGGGCCAGCACATTGGTAGTAGTAGTGTCCATCTCTATCTCTAGAGGCCTTCCCTCGTTCATCCTTTTCTCTCACAAGATAAACTACTCATACAAATGCATCTTGATGTTCCGTAGAACGCACGAGGATTTTCCTTGGGGGTCTCTCTAGCGTGGCATGGCCGTAGTTGCAAGTTGACGCCCCTTGAGATGCCGACGTTGAGGGGCACTTGGATTTCCTTCGTGAGCAGGTAAGATGAGTTTGATTATGTAGTAAATGCATTCTAAAGACAACTTCCGTGTCCATTTTCTAATTCTCCCCCTGCCCACTGTTTCATAGGCTAGGCTCGATGCGAGTGGAGATTCGCTTGCATATGTGCGGGAGGGTACCAACATCAATTTGCACAACATTTACAACGGTGACACCATTCCCGTAGAACCTTTGTCCAACATTGGGATCACCCATGCAACGGGCCACCGCATGAATTCGTACGATGGAACCACGGTGAGATTGAATAAGATAGCACGAACCTTACACATGGCGGTCAAAGGTGGACCATGCTGTCTGCGACCAATTTGTTGCCATACGAGTAGTAAGACGTTGTGCTCCTTTCTAACCGCATCTTCGCGGTGACAAACTAGCGGACTTATTTTGTATGTGACACATCCTATGATATACTCCCTCTCTCCTAGTTTATTTGTTTTGAATCTTTTCATTTTATAAGTTTCAAATTCAAATTTAGAGCTCCCCATCACATGTTGAGATTACAATGTCCATTAAATCGTTGCGTGCATGTATAGTAAAGAAACAAATCTCGAGTTTGGCATGAGTTCGTGCTGCGGGAGCACCACAAGCCCTGGCATAGGAGTTACATTTCCCTCTCAGGGCCGTCAGGACTGAGCTTCAGCGCCTTACTACACCTACCTTTGAGTCACTAACATGTGGACCCGATAGGTGACTGGTCCACCTGTAATGCTCCCGTAGGCAGAGGGGCAGTGGGGCCAAGAGGGGTGAGCCGCAGGTCGGGGGACGTGTGGTTTCATGGGTTCAAGCGGGATCATGGGAATCACGGGTGGCTGTGGTAGAAACTTGATGTTGGCCGCATTTTAGGTGGCCCACATGTCATGGACACAAAGGCAGAGGGGCGGTGCGGCCGAGAGGGGTGAGGCGCACGTCGGGGGGCGTGGTGCCGTGGGTTGGAGAGGCGTCATGGGAATCGTGAGATGAAACATGATGGTTGCCATAGTTGAACTTCCATGGACAAGCTGTCATGTCTACGGACACATGCACTGCATACTGATCACTGGAAGGAGTAGCAGAGAAAGCTATATATGCGGATAAATAGTTCCTTATAGTCAAGCGGACCCACGCTACTACTCTGTTCCAAAGACATGCACACCATCGAAATAGGACATCTATATCAATATACACCGAGAGGGAATAATTTTTTTTACAAGAGAGGAAATAGTTCATCCATCCATAATGCCCTCCTGCTAGTGCAACCTTTTCTTCTTCTTCTTCTTCTTCTTCTTCTTCTTCTTCTTCTTCTTCTTCTTCTTCTTCTTCTTCTTCTTCTTCTTCTTCTTTTCATTCTCTGTGGGAGACGGCTTCGCAACAAGCTCTTTGGACCTTGCAGCTATCTCGAAACTCACATGGGCATCGAGGGCAGCATATTTTATCCGCTCGTACGGCAAGGGATAATTATCCCATCCAGATGACCTTAATGCCACCGTCTCGTCACCCTTCTGAAGATTTGTACCGAGCACAAAATTTGCTACGTCGAATAGGGATGGTGTTTGTTTATCACAATCTTCTACAAGAATTTTGATTCTGGTTTGTAGGTCAGCGATGCTTTTCAAATCAAGGTTGTATGGCTCCAGCTTCTGTTTGTCCCCTTTAATGGCTGCCCCACAGAAGTATACGTCCTCCTGAGACAAGAAATCGTGAAGCTCACCTGGTATGGAGGGCGAGTGTATGATGTGGTACACCAAAACATCATCTTCGAGGCACATCTGAAGGACGGCGGCGCGCTGGATCTTCTCAGGGGCACGCTCCGTGTACTCTGCGTCGAGACCGATGACCCTCATCTCTACCTTTTCGAGGGAGTTGGATACATTGTTGATCCACTGCCGAACAACCCTTGGGTGGACGGTGGCGGTGGCAACTATGCGCATCGAGCCTTCGATGAGGACATGTTGGACGCTAAAAACCTGCATCTCGATCTCTTTCGCCATTTGGAACCGCTGGAACGGAGGGCTATGGTTTGGAGAATTAGGATTAGATGGCTAGTCTAACTGAGGTAGTAGATGATTATTTAAAGAGGTTAAAACAATGTGAACACAGTGGGGTTTGGATGCAAATGAAGACGAAGGGGAGGTGAAGAAGCCAAGGAGAATCGATTCCCGATGGAGAAGTAAATGGGAGAAGTTGCATGCATGCAGTTGATTAGACGGCTAGGTAGACTAAAGGAAAAGGCTATGCGGGTAGACTGATGAGTCGTACCTGTTCGTGTACGTGCCCATCCTTCCTGATAGGTGGGACTTATGCAAACAGATAAAAAAATGTGTCGTAGTTTTTTTTTGAGCGCGTGAGTTGGAGACACAACATTCTCTGTTTAAGGAGTACTCCCTCCGTTTAAGTGAGTATAAGTCACCTTATGAAAATCAGGTTTTCCCAAAACCTTTAGGCGTGGAGCATTAACTTCCTGCTCGATCCCCTCCCAGCCTTGTTAGCCACCGTTCTCTTCCTCTGCTGCCGCGTTCTACCTTTCCATTTTTCCTCTTCTCAAGTGTGGAACGATCTGCATGCTATCCTTGATGCACCAGAACGACCACTGCATGCATCGCGGCCGGGTGTTGATTGGGCATGCACGACAATTTGGTTCTGCTCGCAATATGGATGATACCTGAACGATGAAGTGAACAGGCATGCTAGCACGGGAGACCTATTTCCTCTATACAATACTGGAGTACTCATGTTCCTACTACTACTAGTAGTAGTAGTAGTAGTAGTAGTAGTAGTAGTAGTAGTAGTAGTACAACTGTGGTACACTTGATGGTCAAAATACTATTCATTAGGTCCTCACAGTGAAGTGACAACACCCTGCGCCTGACACTAGTCCAGGCGGCGTGTTCGAGTTACCAAAGTCAGCCTCACCCTGTGCACTGTGCAGTCTGTCACCGCCGCTGTACATCACATTGGCGCCTCGCCTCGTCTCCCTCTCCGCTCCCATAGCACCACTCCATCTCCATCTCCTTCTCCGTCTCCATCTCCATCTCCATCTCACTGTGCCCCCGTGTACCGTCGCCTCACTCGCCTCCCCCAGTACCACTATTCCCTCGTGGTAGATCTACTCTTGTACTACCCATATCATCAATATTAATCAAGCAGGACGTAGGGTTTTACCTCCAACAAGAGGGCCCGAACCTGGGTAAAACATCGTGTTCCCTGCCTCCTGTTACCATCCGGCCTTGACGCACAGTTCGGGACCCCCTACCCGAGATCCGCCGGTTTTGACACCGACATTGGTGCTTTCATTGAGAGTTCCTCTGTGTCGTCGCCTTTAGGCCCGATGGCTCCTTTGATCATCAACAACGATACGGTCCAGGGTGAAACTTTTCTCCCTGGACAGATCTTCGTCTTCGGCGGCTTCGCTCTGCGGGCCAATTCACTCGGCCACCTGGAGCAGATCGAAAGCTACGCCCCTGGCCGTCAGGTCAGGTTTGGAAGCCTAAACTACATGGCTGACATCCACGGGGACTTGATCTTCAACGGATTCGAGCCACAGCCAAGCGTGCCGCACTGTCTCGATGGGCATTATATAGATCTGCCGCCGAACAGCACCTTGGAGGCCGCATACGCATCGGTTTCGACCATTGATTCGGAGCATACTGTGCCGATCGAGGATCAGCGGTTAGATGCTGCCTCAGGGGCTGCAATCTCAGAGGCGATCGAGCCGAACTCCAGCCACGCACTCTGCATGGCCCGTGACTCCGAGGATCCGGACTCCTCCCCGGACTCCGAACCCCCCGCGCCCCTGCCAATCGAATCCGATTGGGCGCCGATAATGGAGTTCACCGCCGCAGACATCTTTCAGCATTCGCCTTTTGGCGACCTCCTGAACTCTCTTAAGTCTCTCTCTTTATCAGGAGAGCCCTGGCCGGACTACGGTCAGCGAGGGTGGGATACGGACGATAAGGAAATTCAAAGCCCACCCACCATCCACTTTGTTGCCACTTTCGACGATCTAACCGACATGCTTGACTTCAACTCCGAAGATATCGACGGCATGGACGACGATGTAGGGCGCTGGAAGGCCACCTCATCATATGACATATATATGATGGATACTCCAAAAGATGGAGATGTCAATGGAATAGTGGGGGATGATGCCCCCAAGAAACAGCCAAAGCGCCGGCGTCAACGGCGCCACTCTAAATCCCGCCAAAGCAAAAACGGTGATTCCGGCACGGGAGATAATACTACCCCGGATAACGCCGAAGAACACCCACCTCAGCAAGATTCGGCACAGGAAGATGGAGAAGCCAGCCCTCATGAGAGAGCGGCAGACAGAGAGGTCGAGGATGATAACTATATGCCTCCCTCCGAAGACGAGGCAAGCCTCGATGACGATGAATTCGTCATACCATCAGACCCCGCCGAACAAGAGCGTTTTAAACGCAGGCTTTTAGCCACGGCAAACAGCCTCAAGAAAAAGCAGCAACAGCTTAAAGCTGCCCAAGATTTGCTAGCTAACAGATGGACTGAAGTCCTTATGGCCGAAGAGTATGAACTCGAATGCCCCTCCAAGAGTTACCCGAAGCGCAGGCCGCTACCCCGATCAGAGGATGAAGCACCTACATCACCAGCGCATGACATGGCAGACCGGCCACCTCGCAGCCGCGACAGAGAGGCCCCTCGGCCCTCCACCCAAGCCATGCCCCAACGCCGCTCAACTAAGGCACAGGAAAATGCGCCCGACCTGCGAGACATACTGGAGGATAAGACAAGACAAACAAGATCGATCTACGGATCGCGCAGGCGCCCTACGACATGTGACAATGATCTTCACTCCGGATACAAGAAATCCGGCTGGGCCGAACACAACAGACATAGCGCTTCTGAGCTACATCGTGATATAGCCCAGTACAGAGGCGCCGCACACCCGCTATGCTTCATGAATGAAGTAATGGATCATAAAATCCCAGAGGGTTTCAAACCCGTAAACATCGAATCATACGATGGAACAACAGACCCGGCGTTATGGATCGAGGATTATCTCCTTCACATCCACATGGCACGCGGCGATGATCTACACGCCATCAAATACCTCCCGCTCAAACTTAAAGGACCGGCCCGGCATTGGCTTAACAGCTTGCCAGCAGACTCAATCGGTTCTTGGGAGGACCTGGAAGCCGCATTCCTCGACAACTTCCAGGGCACTTACGTGCGATCGCCGGATGCCGACGACTTAAGCCACATAATTCAGCAGCCAGAGGAGTCGGCCAGACAATTCTGGACACGGTTCCTAACAAAGAAAAACCAAATAGTCGACTGTCCGGACGCAGAGGCCCTAGCAGCCTTCAAGCATAACATCCGCGATGAGTGGCTTGCCCGGCACCTGGGACAGGAAAAGCCGAAATCCATGGCAGCCCTCACGACACTCATGACCCGCTTTTGCGCGGGAGAAGACAGTTGGCTAGCTCGCAGTAACAACTTATCAAAGAACCCTGGTAATTTGGATACCCAGGACAAAAGTGGCAGGACACGTCAGAATAAGCAAAAACGCCGCGTTAACAGTGACAGCAATGAAGACATGGCAGTCAATGCCGGATTCAAAGGCTATAAATCCGGTCAGCAGAAAAAGCCATTCAAAAAGAATACTCAGGGCCCGTCCAGTTTGGACCGAATACTCGATCGCTTGTGCCAGATACATGGCACCCCCGAAAGGCCAGCCAATCACACTAACATGGATTGTTGGGTGTTCAAGCAGGCAGGCAAGTTAAGGGCCGAAAACAGAGACAAGGGGCTGCACAGCGACGACGAGGAGCCCAAGCCGCCGAACAACAATGGACAGAAGGGCTTTCCCCCACAAGTACGGACGGTGAACATGATATACGCAACCCACATTCCCAAGCGGGAGCGGAAGCGTGCGCTACGGGACGTATACGCGATAGAGCCAGTCGCCCCAAAGTTCAACCCATGGTCCTCCTGCCCGATCACTTTTGATCGAAGGGACCATCCCACTAGCATCCGTCATGGCGGCTTCGCCGCATTGGTTCTCGACCCAATCATCGACGGATTTCATCTCACAAGAGTCCTCATGGACTGCAGCAGTAGCCTGAACCTACTTTATCAGGATACAGTGCGGAAAATGGGCATAGATCCCTCAAGGATTAAGCCCACAAGAACGACCTTTAAAGGCGTTTTACCAGGTGTAGAAGCCAACTGTACAGGCTCAGTAACACTTGACGTGGTCTTCGGATCCCCGGACAATTTCCGAAGCGAAGAGTTAATCTTCGATATAGTCTCGTTTCGCAGTGGCTATCACGCCCTGCTCGGACGAACCGCATTTGCAAACTTCAATGCGGTGCCGCACTACGCATATCTCAAGCTCAAGATGCCAGGCCCTCGAGGAGTAATTACGGTCAACGGAAACACCGAACGCTCCCTCCGTACGGAGGAGCATACGGCGGCTCTCACAGCGGAGGTACGAAGTAGCCTTCTCAGGCAATTCTCCAGTCCGACCATTAAAAAGCCAGACACTACCAAGCGCGCCCGGAGTAACCCATAGCAGGACCGCCTGGCACACTCTGAGCAAGCGTAGCAATGCGGCCCCAACCCCAGCTATCACGACATAGCGAAACCAGTACCTCGCATACATAACTACGCCCTTGAAATACCATGGGCACAGGGGAAGGGGCACAATAACGGCACGCCCAGAATACGGCTTAAAACGTACTAGGGGCTGCCGGATTCTCTTTTTAATTTTTTCTTACCTTCAGGACTCCATACTTCGGACGACCTGTTCGGCAATTCGACTGCCACACAAACGATGCAAGATCCAGGGAGGCAGACAAGCCATGCCGCACTATGGAACTCCCAGGTGGTCTCTGTTACGAGCGGTATACCTGTTTTAAATACAATTCCGCGGCCTGCCCCTGGTCAGGACATACTAAATAGTCCAATATCTTTTGCTTACCGCACTATTTGTGTCATTCGGCTTTGATAAATAGCCTTTATATAAACAATGCATAGCTTTTGTCTATTTTCTGCATTACTCTCTTTTATATATGTTCATTAATGACATGTTGCACCCATAAACTGCGGTACGGCAAGTACGCCAGGGGCTTTAGTACCCTTTAATATGGTGTGAGAAGTCCGTACACTTTCACAAGTGTGGCACCCTGAACTTATAGCACTATATGCATCAGCTCCGAATCATGATTTGGGTCAATAGTTGGGTTTGCCCGGCTCCTATGTTTTGGTGCCTTACGTTCCGCTATATCGGCTAAGGTAGCACTAGGAGAACCACTGCGATTGTGCCCCGGTTGAGCTGGGTTAAGCACCTCAGTGGAGAAAGCTAAAACTGACTGTCATGATGAGGCGAGAGACCGGTCGCTGTTCGAGAGGTTTTTTCGAGTCCCTAAAGACTTATGCCGCTTCGAGCGAGGAGCCGGATTTGTCCGGCCAAGGCGTGGATAGCGCCCCGAACTCGGTCTTCCGAACTAGGGGCTTCGCCGAAATTTAAAATTATAAAGTTCTATGGCTAAGTGAGAGTGTTCAAGCATTATAGTCCGATTGCTTGGTTCGTTGTGCTGAGCACCTCCCTTGAAGGACCCAACTATGGGAAAAAGAGCGCTCAGGTTTATCCCGAACACCCCAGCACTAGTGGCATGGGGGCAGAAGCCGACGACTGGCCATCTCTCAATTTTCTGATAAACGGCCGCACAGAAAATAATATTTTAAATTCAACAAGCATTGCTTAAGCGCCTATGAACAAGTTTTCAGCGCACATGATAAAAACGATCGAGTTTATTCAAAAATTACATCCTTGGTACATTCATCCGCCACAAGGCGGGCACCCGCAACAACATCCTTGTAATAGTTCTCAGGCTTGCGATGCTCCTTCCCCGGCGGCGGCCCGTCCTTCACAAGCTTCTTACCATCCAGCTTTCCCCAGTGCACCTTTGCACAGGCAAGGGCCCGACGGGCACCTTCGATGCAGATGGAGCGCTTGATGACCTTGAGCCTTGGATAGGCCTCCACCAGCCGCCGCACCAGCCCGAAGTAGCTCCCAGGCAGGGCCTCTCCAGGCCACAGCCGAACTATGAAGCCCTTCATGGCCTGTTCGGCCGCCATGTGGAGCTCGACCAGCTGTTTCAGCTGGTCGCTCAAGGGCACAGGGTGTCCGGCCTCAGCATACTGAGACCAGAACACCTTCTTTGTCGAGCTACCCTCTTCAGCTCGGTAGAATGCGGCAGCGTCGGATACGCTGCGGGGAAGATCTGCGAATGCCCCTGGAGAACTCCGGATTCGGGTAAGTAACAAGTAGTTTACTTTTATATTTCTTCTTTGCATAAAGAATGCCTTACCCGCTGATATCTTCTTAATCTCCTCCAACTCTTGGAGGGCCTTTTGGGCTTCGCCCTTGGCAGAGTTGGCAATCTCAAGGGCCGCCGTGAGCTCGGATGCTTGGGTCTTTGACTCAAGCTCCAAACTCTCATGTTTTTTCATGAGAGCCTGAAGCTCTTGTTGCACCTCGTCGACCTGAGCCCCAAGTTTCTCTCGCTCGGTGCGCTCCGCGGCCGTTTTCGTTTCGGCCTCGGAAAGCGCCTGCTTGAGGGTCGCCACCTCAGTCGTGGCCCCTATAATAAGCAGTGCAACCATGTTATTTTTTGCAATCACGCCTCTCTATAGGCACCTTTTCTGTAAGGTATTTCCTACCTTCTTTTTCCTCGAGCTGCCGCTTGGCAAGGCCGAGCTCTTGCTTGGTCTGCTTGAGGTCCTGTTTCAGGACACCCACCTCCGCAGTCAGTGCGGCGGTGGATAGTAGCGAAGCCTGCACACGCATATTGACTCTTTATTGTTAGACTCCTGCGAAATTTACTAGATCCTCTATTCGGATTTTCTTTCTGAACGCCAAACAGAGCATTAGGGGCTACTGTCTATGCGGTTATATTTTTACATATTTTTACTTACCTCGAAGCCCGTTAGGAGGCTAGCACAAGCTTCACTCGGTCCGCTTTTGGCGGACTGAACCTTCTGGATCACCGTACTCATAATAGTACGGTGCTCCTCGTCGATGGAGGCGCCGTCAAGCACCTCGAGCAGATTGTCCGGCACCTCCGGTTGGACGGAGGCCGCCGGCTCAGAAGGCTTGCTCCTCTTGGAAGGAGTTCGCCCACCGCGGTCCGGAACTGTTGAAGATTCCGGCGCGGTGTCCGGCACAAAGCCGGACTTGGAGCCCTGGGGGGTCTTGTCCCCTTTACTCCTGGGGTCTGGGAGGTCGCCCTGCGGCTCCTCCAGGACCACCTCCTCCTGCTCCGGAGCTCGTTGCAATGCCACTTCGGCGTCGTCCGCAGTGCGGGGGAGACAGCGGGCGGAACTGAGTTCACGTCCGATGAATCCAGGGAGCCGCTCGACGACTCGTTGAGTTCGGCCCGGGGCGGGCTGCATAATTATGTTCAACATTAGGGAAAGCTGTGCAACAAAGGAACATCATGAGTTATTCTGATATCCGAACTTACGATTTCGCCGGACGCTTGGCCCTGTTTGGCCACTCCTCTTTGCCCTCTTCGGCGTTGGGGGCGTAGTCCGGCGGAGGGGTCTTCCTTTTCCTAGACCCCTCGGCCTCCCCCGTTGGGGCGGCCTTCCTCTTCTCTCCTCCCCCCGCTGGGGGGGAGAGGTTTCTTCTTCCTCCTCCTCGTCTTCACGGGGGGAGTGCGTCTCGGACTCGTCGGACGACGAGTCCGACACCACCATATGCCGGGAACTCTTTCGAGTCCCCGTGGCCTTCTTCTTCTTGGCCTTCTTCTCCGGCACCACATAAGGTGCCGAAACCAGCAGCTTTGCTAGTAGAGCGGGGGCTGGATCTTCGGGCAAGGGAGCCGGACAGTTAATCGATCCGGACTTCGCCCGCCAAGCCTGTCAAAGGTAAGGGAGCTTAGATCCCGCATAGAGTCAAACTATGAAAAAACTTAACATCCTGTAAAAGGTGAAAATAGCTTACCTCGCTAGCGTGACGCTGCGAGCTGTATCCACGGTCCTCGGAAGCGGATGTGGGAGCCTCGGCGCCTTTGGTTAGCACCTTCCAGACATCTTCATACGTCGTGTCGAAGAGCCTGTTAAGGATTTGGTGCTGCGCCGGGTTGAAATCCCACAGATTAAAGCCCCGTTGTTGACACGGGAGGATCCGGCGGACGAGCATAACTTGGACTACATTGACGAGCTTGATCGGCTTGCTCACCAGGGACTGGATGCATGTCTGCAGTCTGGTCACCTCTTTTTCATCGCCCCACGACAGGCCCATCTCTTTCCAGGACATAAGCCGCGTCGGGGGTCCGGATCGGAACTCGGGGGTTGCGATCCATTTCGGATCGCGCGGCTCGGTGATGTAAAACTACCACGATTGCCACCCCTTCAGGGTCTCCACAAAGGAGCCCTCGAGCCATAGGACGTTGGCCATCTTGCCCCCCATGGCGCCTCCGCATTCCGCCTGGCGGCCGCGCACCACCTTGGGCTTGACGTTGAAGGTCTTGAGCCAGAGGCCGAAATGGGGGCGGATGCGGAGGAAGGCCTCGTACATGACGATAAACGCCGAGATGTTGAGGACGAAGTTCGGGGCCAGATCGTGGAAATCCAGGCCATAGTAAAACATGAGCCCCCGGACAAATGGGTGGAGTGGAAAATCCAGTCAGCGGAGGAAGTGGGGAAGGAATACTACCCTCTCATGGGGCCTTGGGGTGGGGAGAAGCTGCCCCTCCTCGGGAAGCCGGTGCGCGATGTCTTTGGACAAGTATCCGGCCTTCCTTAGCTTTTTGACATGGCCCTCCATGATAGAGGGGACCATCCACTTGCCTCCCGCTCCGGACATTGCTGGAGAAGGTTGAGGTGGGAAGTGCGGGCTTGGGCGCTGGAGCTCGAGTGCGCAAGAGATGGATAGGCAAAAGAGGAAGAAGGCGTAGGTAAAAGGGTGGATCCTTATCCCCTTATATGGGCAGATGCGGTTGTGCGTCCACACCAGCCTAGTAAAACTCGCTTGCCTCCCGAGCACTGTGATAAATGGCGCGGTTGGGTTACCCACGTCCGTATTGATGAGAATCCCGTAAAGGGGGTACACGATCTCTGCTCTGACAAGACGTGCCAAGGAAACCGCCTCGCAAAACATGCTGAGGTGGAAATGTAAAAACGATTCGAGTAAAGGACTTGGCCATAGTGTGATGACGCACTGCGGAATACGTCGGCAGATTTGATTTGTGTCAATATTATTCTCTTTGTGGCAATATGTGGAAACTTATTTTGCAGAGCCGGACACTACTCTTGGTGTTTACAATCTTCTACGAAGGACTTGGAGGAGGAACCCGCCTTGCAATGCCGAAGACAATTTGCGCGCCGGACTCGTCGTCATTGAAGCCTGGTTCAGGGGCTACTGAGGGAGTCCTGGATTAGGGGGTGTTCGGGTAGCCGGACTATACCTTCAGCCGGACTCCTGGACTATGAAGATACAAGATTGAAGACTTCGTCCCGTGTCCGGATGGGACTTTCCTTGGCGTGGAAGGCAAGCTTGGCGATGCGGATATTCAAGATCTCCTACCATTGTAACCAACTTTATGTAACCCTAACCCTATCCGGTGTCTATATAAACCGGAGGGTTGTAGTCCGTAGGCAATCAACTCCATACACAACAATCATACCATAGGCTAGCTTCTAGGGTTTAGCCTCCTTGATCTCGTGGTAGATCTACTCTTGTACTACCCATATCATCAATATTAATCAAGCAGGACGTAGGGTTTTACCTCCATCAAGAGGGCCCGAACCTGGGTAAAACATCGTGTTCCCTGCCTCCTGTTACCATCCGGCCTTGACGCACAGTTCGGGACCCCCTACCCGAGATCCGCTGGTTTTGACACCGACAGCCCCCCTGACTACTGGGACCCACCAGCTACATCTTCGCAGGCAAGGAAGTGCCCAATAGTCGGGACCCACCTGGTCAAAGCGTACGTAGCATTGTCATTCTGGTCGCGAACGTGTACGTACATATATACTGGTGGATGTAGAGGCACACACGTGTCGTAGTAGAGGCGCGTACGTGTCGTAGTAGAGCGCACACGTAGCATGTACACGTACGTACAATAGCCAGGGTGCAAGAAAGAAATACGGCCACATATGTGTACATACGGGCGGGGTCTCGAACGCCTACTCGCGCATATGTACGGCCATGGCTCGTGTACATGGCTAGGTCAGAACGGAGAAACAACATCATCGTCGTGTTCATGCATGGGGAGGCAACATAATGCGTTGTGTTCATGGGTAGGCAACGGAATGCGTCGTGTTCATCAGGAGGCAACGGAACGCGTGGGAGCCAACCGGCTGGGTCAGAATGGAATGCGTGGTTGTGTTCATCGGGAGGGCTTGGATGGAACGGGCAATGAAAACGAGGCCTGGCGTATCGCACAACGGAGGAAACAGACCTCCTATGTTCGGAACGGGGTCCTATTGATCGGGAGGGGTCTGGAGTACCGCAAAACGGAGGAAACAGACCTCCTACGGTCGAAACGGGGGTCCTGGTGATCAGGAGGGGTGTGGCGTACCATAAAACGGACAAAACGGACCTCCTACGGTCGAAACGGGGGTCCTGTTGATCAGGAGGGGTGTGGCGTACCGCAAAACGGATGAAACGGACCTCCTACGGTCGTAACGGGGGTCCTGTTCATCGGGAGGGGTATGGCGTACCGCAAAACGGGACTCCACGGGATACTGTTCATCTCCACCGTCGACCTCCTCCAGCCTCCAAGGGCTACCGTCGACCTCCTCCAACCTCCACGGGCTCCTGTTCATCCAGCCTCCACCGCGCGCTACTCCACAGGCTACTATTCAACCACCCCTCCACGGGCACCCCTCCATCGTCTACTATTCATCCATCCCTCCACACCACGGGGTCCTGTTCAACCACCCCTCCATGGGCACCCCTCTACCATCTACTGTTCATCCAGCCCTCCACCACACCATGGGGTCCTGTTCATCCAGAGGCAATGCCACCGCTCACTGTTCATCCACCCCCCCCGCAACGCTCACTGTTCATCCAATCGATCGGCTTCAGTTAGCAGCAGTAGCGAAGGAATGGCTCGATCGGGTTCAGTTAACAGCCATCGATCGATCGCTCGGGTTCAGTAACGCGTAGCCTGCAGTGCAATCGCTCAGGTTCAGTTAGAGCCCAGTGCCTCGCTCGGGTTCAGTTAGAGCCAATGCCTCGCACACACGCGCGTACGTGTACGAGAGAAACAAGCATCTCTTGGCCCCCGACCTCCCACCGTAACCGGGAACTCCCTGAAATTTTCCTCCCCCTCGCTTCTACCACGGGTTTTTCCGTCATGGACGGCCCGAAGAATGTCATGCAGCCGCGTCTCCGGCCCGCCTAGGATGAAAAGCCCATTTTCTGTCATGATTTTTTGTCACAGAAGTAGGAGCCCACCACATCTATGATGATCCGGGTTTTGTCAGAATTATTGTCATAGAAGTGTCATATGTATGACAATTTTTTTTCGTTCGGCCCAAAATGTAACGAATGTGTCTTTTTTTGTAGTGATATCAACAAGCAACCATGTCTTTGAAAATATCAACATTAAAATAAGTTATCCTAGCCCATCATGCTCAAACATTGATCCATTCATGAAACACACTCGCATATTAGCTACACCCAATGCTCAAGTACGATCATAGTGCCTCCTTGTTGGTGCTTTATAAGAGAAGATGGAGACTCAAATTAGAAATAAAAATTGCATAAAGTAAAAAAAGGGCTTTCGCGGAGGGAAGTAGGGATTTGTAGAGGTGCCAGAGCTCAAAGCGAAAAACTTAAAGATAAAAGCATTTTGGGAGGCATACTTTTCCCACCAATGAAAACGACTTAGAGTTCCCCACACTTTCCATGCTACATATATCATAGGCGGTTCCCAATTAGAAAATAAAGGTTATTCCTTTTTCCACCATACTTTCACTTTCCATGGCTAAATATATCCACGGGTTCCCTCCATACCAACACTTTCCAAGGAATTTATTATTTCACAACATAAAGTAAATTCAGTTTTCATTTCGGGACTAGGCATCCCTAATACCTTTGCTTTACTCTCGTGCAATGACAAGTGAATAAACACTCATCGTGAGAATAACACATCTAGCATATCGGCCACCCTCACTGCCTCACGAGTGGTATGAGCACACAAAAGAGAAATTTATTTTGAAAATTAGAGATGGCACATACAAATTTGCTTAGAATGGCAAAAGAATACCACATATAGGTAGATACTAGCAGAAAGGCCCGTGCATTACAACGGGAGAAAAAATCCTCTCATATCTCTAGCTGGGTCAGTTGAACAAACTATGCATGGATGATTCGCAGGTTATGAGATCAAACCCTGCCATTGGCTATTTTTTTGCCAACTCTCCGGACTTGGGCCACGCTGTCCGTCAAGTGGGCTTGTTCCGTTGGGCCAGAACCGATGGTAAGTAACGAAACCAAATAGCGTAAGTAAAATTAATTGAATGGGGACCAAACAAAGCAGGATGAAACCACGAATATCACCTACCTTTAATAGTAGGTATAGATAGTGGACTCATGTGGCAAAACTGGTTTAAAGATTTTTGGATGCACAAGTAGTGATCATACTTCGTGCAAAATGAAGGCTAGCAAAAGATTGAGAAGTGACCAACCAAGAAACGAATAATCTCATAAGCGAGCATTAACCATAACTAACACCGAATAATGCACCACAAGTAGGATATAATTTCATTGCATGACTATTGACATTCGTGCTTGCATAGGGAATCACAAACATTAACACCAATATTCTTACTATGCACAATTACTCATCAACATGACTCACATATCACATCATTATATCTCAAAACTATTACAAGGAATCAAGTTTATTTTGTCCAATGCTCTTCATGAAAGTTTTTATTATATCCTTCTTAGATATCTATCACTTTGGAACTAATTTTCATGTGTTGCTTTTGATAAACTCAAACAAATATAAGTGAAGACCATGAGCATAATATTTCTTTCTCTCAAATTAATTTAAGTGAAGCAAGAGAGAATTTCTTAAAAAAATTACTAACTCTCAAACAAATCTACATGAAGCAAGAGAGAGTTTCTTCAAAAATACTAAAGCACACCATGCTCAAAAAGATATAAGTGAAGCACTAGAGCAATTCCATAGCTCGTAAAAATTTAAGTGACGCATACAGAGAAATTCTAACAAGTCATGGCATAATTTTGGCTCTCTCAAATAGGTGTGTCCAGCAAGGATTCAAGACTTAGAACACAAAACAAAACAAGCATAGACCCATATCATACAAGATACTCCAAGCAAAACTCGTAGTATGTGACAAATAAAAATATGGCTTCGAGTAAAATACCGATGGTCATTAGAAGAAAGAGGGGATGCCACTCGGTTCATCCCAAGCTTAGTTGCTTGCTTCTCATTGGATAATAGCTTGGGATGCCATGGACATCCCCAAGCTTAGGCTCTTCTTATTCCTTATTCCTTCATCCATCGTAACATCACCTAAAATTTGAAAACTTCAATAACACAAAAATCAACAAAACCTTCATGAGATCCGTTAGTATAAGAAAACAAATCACTACTACAAGTACTGTAGCAACCAATTTATATTTTATTCTGGCATTATAGCTATTGTATTCCAACTTTTCTATGGCAAAAACACTTCAAAATAAAACCCATAGAATCATCAAAACAAGCACACAACGCAAAGAAAATAGAATCTGTCAAAAACAGAACAGTCTGTAGCAATCTGGATATTTCGAATACTTTTGTAACTCCAAAAATTCTAAGATATTAGGACGACCTAAGAAATTTTTATATTAATCTTCTGCAAAAAGAATTGGTATTTTATCACGCTTCTGTTAAAATGAGAACTATTTTCGTGAGCACAAAAGTTTCTGTTTTTCAGCAAGATGAAATATACTATCACCCAAGAAGATCCTAAAGGCTTTGCTTGGCACAAACACTAATTAAAACACAAAAAACACAATCATAACAGTAGCGTAATTGTGCAAACACTCAAGAATAGAAAGCAAAAGCAAAAATAAATTTTTATTCATTGGGTTGCCTCCCAACAAGCGCTGTTGTTTCACGCCCTTAGCTAGGCATAAAGCAAGGATCTAAATTTTGTCGTCCTTATCTTTAATTTCCTTAGAGGTGTTTTTATCAAGAGGTTTCATAAAGACAACATAAAATAAATTATCCATAGAAACTTTAGCACTATTAAGTTTCCCATCATCATAGCCCCATTGATTTCCGGCAACAATCCAAGAGTAATGTTGATTAACATTATTGAAAACTTGTTGGATTATGTCTAAAATGGGGACTTCGTTTTTAAGATTCTCATCGAAGATTTGATTATCACCAAGCAAATGTCTTAATGCATTATCACTATTGTAATGAATTTCATCTATCATGGGCTTCTCATGACTCATACCATAAAATTCAAAGATTTCCCTAGCTTCCTTGTATTATGCAGTCAAATTCATTCATAAGAACGAGAGTGGCCAACTTCTTAGACTTGGGATTCTTTATAATGGGAAGCTCAAAAACAATCTTTGCACAGTAGGATGAGTATGGATAAATTCACTTTCAAGTTTAAAAACTAGTGGTAAAATAGCATCCTCATAAGATCTAGTCCTTCTAAGTATAGGAGCATCATCACGACTTAAATTTCCAACACAATTGAAAATTTATTGTATACGTTCTTTTCCCATAACATTCCCTTTCCCCAAGACAAAAGTATAAGCATCCAGATTGCCCCTACGTCCAAGCTTAGGAGTTAGGCCATCATCTCTTGCTGCCATACCGAAATCACACATGATTGCAAGCAAAGAATAGATCTGACAAGAAAATGGTGAACGAAAAAAGGGCGAATAAAACGACAAATTTTTGTGAAGTGGGGGAGAGGAAAATGGCAAATAATGTGAATTTCAAGGAGATGAGATTTGTGATTAGGAACCTGGTAGATGTTGATGATGACTCCCCGACAACGGCGCCAGAAATTCCTTTTGATGTTTGCTTGAACTACGCGATGATGCAGCACAGCAACGGTAGGTATTTCCCTCAGTGATGAGACCAAGGTTATCGAACCAGTAGGAGAACCACGCAACACTACATGAACAACACCTACATATAAATAACAAATACTCGCAACCCGACATTTTAAAGGGGTTGTCAATCCCTTCCACGTAACGATGCCAGAGATAGGCAAACAGACGTAAGAGATATGTAAATATTGATAGACCAAGCACCAAATAAAATAGAATGTAGCAAGGTCATTTTGTATTTTAGTTTAATAGATCTAAAAATAAAAAGCAAAGGAAAATAGACCGCAAAGGCAAATATATTAAAGAAGAGACCCGTGGGCCGTAGGTTTCACTAGTGGCTTCTCTCGAGAAAAATAGCAAATGGTTGGTGAACAAATTACTGTTGGGCAATTGATAGAACTTCAAATAATCATGACGATATCCAGGCAATGATCATTATATAGGCATCACGTCCAAGATTAGTAGACCGACTCCTGCCTGCGTCTACTACTATTACTCCACATGTTGACCGCTATCCAGCATGCATCTAGTGTATTAAGTTCATGGAAAAATAGAGTAATGCAATAAGAACGATGACATGATGTAGACAAGATCTATTTATGTAGAAATAGACCCCATCTTGTTATCCTTAATAGCAACGATACATACATGTCGGTTCCCTTTCTTTCACTAGGATCAAGCACCGTAAGATCGAACCCATCCACTACAAAAAAAATACACTTCCGTGACGATACGTGTTTGTCACAGTTGGTCGCATTTTCTGTCATGCATGTACATCCATGACAATTTTATGACAGAATCAAGATAGTCATACCTGTGCTGTCGTAGAAGTGTTCCATGACATTACCAAAATTATCATCACGGAAGTGTCCACTTCCATGACGATAAATCGCGTGTCACAGAAGTGCTTTCGTCAAGGGTTACCGACACGTGGCTTCCACCGTAACGGAACGCCGTTAAGCTCTCGGGTCGGGTTTTGGATCCAATAACCCGTTAACAGCCCCAACCAATGGGGATTTTCCATGTGTAAAATCATCATTGGCTGGAGGAGAGTCGTGTCAAGTCTGCGTTGGCACAGGTGTCACTCATCCAATGGGCGAGACGCGCCTATGATATGTTGACACATGGACCGGCCCATCAAGTTTAAATGGGCCGGCACAATTGAAGGCCCACAAGATTTTGCGGACCATAATGGGACGGCCCAGCTAAAGGCCCACGAGATTTTGCAGACCATAATGGGCTGGCCCAGCTAAAGGCCCACAAGATTTTGCGGGCCATAATGGGCCGGCCCAGGTAAAGGCCCGCAAGTTTTTTGTGTGCCATAATGGGCCGGCCCAGGTAAAGGCCCACAAGATTCTTGCGGATCATAATGGGCCGGCCCAGCTAAAGGCCCACGAGATTTCACCGACATTAATGGGACGGCCCAGCTGTAGGCCCACAAGATTTTGAGGACCCTAGTAGGCCGGCCCATTAACTGGCTGCCATGTTTTGGGAGAAATGCCGGCCCATATTTGATCCGGTCCATTAATGGCCTGCCACACTCCGGGCCTAGTAGTGGCCCATATGAGATCCGGCCCGTTAAAAGCCTACCACGTTCTGGACCAAATTACAGCCCAGATCAGGTCCGGCCCTTTAAGAGGCTTTGGGCTCAATTATGGCCCATATCAGATTCGGCCCGTCAACTGGACACTATGCTTTTGGGCCCACTTGCTAAAGGCCCACTTAGTAATTCGGCCTGATATTAGTTTTGGCCTCTTAAGGGCCCGTTTAACATTTCGGCCCTATATTAATTTCGGCCTGTTAAAAGCCCGTCATATAGTTGGGCCTAACTACGGCCCGGTTTGCATCCGGCCTGCTCGCAGCCGATATCTGATTGGGCCAAACAAGGACCGAGACAATTTTGGCCTGTTAAAAGCCCGTGATTTGATTCGCACAATCATGGGCCGGGGTTCATTTCGGGCTGCTGCCGGCCCGTGAGCTGTTCGACACATTTCAGGCCCAACCTACATCGTGATTACATGACGACCCGATTATGTACTATAATTTTACGGTTTGGCCGGTTTACTGCGAAGACAGGATATATATATATATATACAGTAAAATAACTGCAGCATCGTGAATAAGAAAAAACCTAGACTATACAATAAAGAAATTACGGCATATTACATCCACTGGGCTTCGAAGTTTGCCACTATGATAATAAAGCACAAGCAGACAGCAGATTACATACACTAGGCATCAAAGATCACCACCAGTGCAAATAAACACGCCGACAAAATAATATACAAAACCGATAGCACTTCAATAGAGTTCAAGAAAGTTTAGCCCCGCTGGGGAGCTGCAGCGCAAGCAGCTGAGCAAGCTGTTGAGACTGCACTTGTTCAACACTTATATCTTCCTCACTCTGAAAGATAAAGAAGCAGACATATGACATGTTTTGCACATAAAAGTATCAGTGCTGACAATTCATCACATTTCTTACTGACAAATAAAGTGACACAGTTTAAAATTGCATTAACACAATACGGTATTGTTCAGGTCAAGACATGGCAGGAAATGACATTGTGAAGGAGTTGGCAGCTTCACGATACCACTGGATTACAGATCAAGAACTCATTAGTATCAATGGTTAGTGTGTGTGTGTTGTCAATTTATACCATTTCAGATTGGCAAATAAAGAGACGGTTAAAATAATAGTAGAATCATATGACATTGTTCATAGTTAAGACATTGCAGAATATGACATTGTCCTGCAGTGGGTAGGTTCACCACACCACTGGATTACGGATGAAGAACATAAGCATACATGCAGTGCAAAAGAAGATCACTTGCTCTGTATAGTTTAATTTACATGGTATGAAGAAGGAACTTGGTTGTACAACTGAAAAGTTAAATTGAGAAAGGACAAACTTTTGTTTATGAACTACATAATAAACTTTAAACAAGCAATTTGATGCAAACACCAAAAACAAACAGCTATTGCAGTCATGCCTAACCAAAAATATAGAACAAAGTTTGAAGGCTTGACATGGACAAACATACATTATTGGTGAAGACAGGCTCTATAAAGGCCTTGTCCATGCTGATGGGGGGACAATTCAAGAAGTTTACCACGGAATCTTCTTCAAAAGCATTGCCTTTATTCTTCATTTTGTTAAGAGTAAATATAGATGTGATAATATACGAAAAAATGGAGAATATTTAAGATAAAATGAAGAGTGATGCTACATAACCAAGTAGCTATAAATGTAAGTGCAACGATACATGCAAAAGGTACAGCCAAGAGCAATGCACAACTAAACTTCTTCAGTACCAACCTTATGGTAAGAGACTAAGAGTAAATATAGATCTGATGTGTAGAAAATGGAGGGCAAAGGAAAATAAGCTGCAGAGTGATGGTACATGAACAACTACCTGTCATTATAAGTACACTGATAAAGGACATCATGTATTTACAAGAACAATGCAGAGCTAAAAAAACATTGTCATTGGATATATTCTACACTAATGTAACCATTCATACAGATCAGATAATTTGGAGTGAACAATTGATAAGCAAGCTATCATGCATACTGCTGTCACATAATGAACCAGGTATGTATGCAAGTACAGTGATACAGGACAACAAGTACTAACAAGAGCAAAGCAGCGGGCAGCATATTTGTGATATCCTGTCGTTCTTGTCAAACCGGAATTCTTCTTCGAGTAGATTTCCTGCAAAAAAGAACCGTAAGGCACATGCGGAAAAGTAGAAGTTCTAATTTTCATGTGATTTCATAGATAGTACCTCATCCTAGGAACGAGACCAGTGCATAACAAGGTTTTTCCATTCAATGTCTTCTAAATTTAGCACATGAGACTTCACCGGAAATTCGTTTATAGACTTGCCATCAAAGTGGGATTTCCTCAGGTAACACCGATACTCCTACAATGCTTCCTTGAAAAGCACAAGCAAGGTTTTCTCTTCATGACTATCCAGATTGACCCTCACCTAGTTACAACAATGTAATGTAAATCATTGATGTGTTCAATCAGCAGAAAACAGGAAAATAATAACCATGAATAATAGCACTTACACGTAAGTTGGACAGGAAGATGTGAAAATGGTGTTTGTCTTCACAATAATCTTCCCATGATGGGAATATATGCACTTAGTCCCTAACAACATTGAAAGCATTGTCTTTTAAACTGGGAATAAATGGAATGGGGTTCCAATATGCAGGAATTGGCCGTCTCTGCAGTTGGGATAGATCTTTGGCCGATGGACTTGCTGTACTTTTTGCTGGAGTAGGATTTTTCTATGGTACAGCTGGTGCTATGGCAAATGAAATCGGTATACCTTTTGCTGGAGTGTAGGTCCTGTGTGGTGGGGCTAGTGGTGTGGCCAGTGAAGTATGGGTACAGTCTGCTGGAGTCGGTCTTACGTTTTGTGTCACTGGTTGTACATCCAATATAAGTGGGGTGCTGTTTGATTTCTCCGGCACCACCATGTTTTTCAAGGACTTTGCTGGTGCTCCTTCAGGTTCGGCAATCACCCTCTTCCTTTTTGATGTCTGATGCACAAGAACAACATTTGAGTGGAAAAACATGGTATGATGACAGATGGAATATGTATTGATAATGGATGGGCATGGTATCTTGACATATATGATGAGTAAACTAAGTAGATGGCGGTGCAACAAAGTAAAAGAAATGCAAGACAACATATGCAAGATACCTGCAATCAATAGAACATTGCCAAATTAGAACATGCACCTTGATGGGTGAACAGGACATGCCATCTGCCTTTGACTCCTCGAGGTTAGAATGGTCATTAGGATCATATTCTAAACAAGAATCAACAGGTGGGGAGCGTATGAGTTTCATTGCATCCAGAATGGCACTCAATGCCTTGGTGCCAATTTTGTAAGTCATTGCAGTTTTTAGCTTCAAGAGTGGACTGCTGCTAGTGTGACACAAAGCAGCTACACAGATCATAGTGTAGATATAACGGGAAAACCTTAAGCATCAGAGTAAAATCAGCAAAGTGGAACTTGCTGGAATATATGTGCTAGTATTGCCGGTATGGCTAGAAAGGCTTCGGATACCAGCTCTCTTCAAGTGAAGGTGCGGTACAGTTAATATCAGCCTAACTCTCAAAGGCGACATAGCTCCCCACATTTCCTTGCTATTCTTATAGGATTCAAGTGGGTAGGCCACTACAAATCCTATTCCTATGTTTACAAGATCCTACGAATCAAAGAGGCTCAAAGTGTCCATCACAACCGACCGTATAGACCTCTATAGATGTATCCAGATACATTTTAGAGTGTAGATTCACTCATTTTGCTCCATATGTAGTCCATGGTGGAATCTATACAAAGACTTGTATTTAGGAACGGAGAGAGTACATATTAAAGAAGAACGGAAGAGGAACATGGTAGAGAAGAGCAAGCAGATTTTGGATAATAAAATGTTGGTTGCGCAGTGCCCACACATGATGAACCAGAGCGCATTAAGAATGCAACTTCCAGCTGTCTCTTGACCATTTCAGGCGGTTGGATGAAGATCCTACGTCTCCTAACCCTTCTTCTTCCTCATCTCTGATTCTTCCCATACAGAACACCGCACGGGCCGCCAGCCGAACCACCGCCCTCCACCGCTTGTGTTCCTCCGCCACCCCCCCCCCACCCCACCCTCGCCCCAACCCCCACCCGCGTCGAGTTTTCTTCGTTCGGCGAGGCCCCACAACCACCCGAGCCCCTTCGATCGCACCGGCGAACTCCGGCGAGCTCTGAAAAATCGACTGACCCAATTTTGAAATTTAGTCTACTGTGATTTAACTAGTGTGGAATATAAAAGGGGAAAACCATAAGCATTGGGAGTATAGTGTAGAGTGTGCCATGGCGGATCTGAAGGTGGAAACCAGACAAAGGCAACTTCGCAACCAATAAAAGAAATCAGAGTAAAGAAGTGGCGATCTATTTTCTTGCTACGATAAATAAGTTGAGCAGATACAAAAGAGTACCGCCTCTGGTGCGGCGCTGTGTACGCATCTACTGAGAATTGGACGGTGCTTCGGTAGCGATGGCTGTCGGCGGCGTGGAAGCGGATCTAGGAGGGTAGACGGTGGCGGTGGGTCGCGGTGGACGAGACAGTCGTAGGAGCGGCGTCGGCAAGGTGGACGGCAGCGGGTATGAAGCGAGAGGACAGGATGCAAGGATCCTGGTCCGAAGCCGTGGATGAGAGAGGTCGATCTCTTGTAATGGACTGCGGTGGATGGGGTGGCGCACGGAGGAGGGTGGGGTGGAGAGGGTGTTTTGGCACCCACGGAGTACGAATGGGGAAAAGGGAGGTAGAGAGGAAGGGGGGAACCATGTATTCAGGGCGCGCTTGTCTCAAATGCGAGGAAATTTACAAACTTAGCCCCTATTTCAAATTTCTACTACATCACAGCAACATTAGTTGGTTGGGGATAGGACGGTAATCTCGCATACACCGAATATTTGCCGATGAGAGTTTGTTTTTGGCGCCCACCGTGTATGAATATGAATCGGGGAGGGAGTCGATTTCGGCCGAGGACACACTATGTTTTGGCGCCCACCGTGTATGAATCCGGGTGAGAGGCGGTTACATCATGTTTGGGTGAAATTACAAACCTACCCCTGTCGAAACCTATAGAAATCCAGCAGGTAGGATTTGCATGGCAGGGATAGGCAGTAGTGATTTCCATCTCGCAGATTTTGGTTTCGGGAGGTTACTTCGACTTTCGCCGCTTCGTTCAAATTTTGCGGAGTGCACGTTTACCGTGCCAACTCAATTTGAATCCCATTTGTATTCTATTTTTTTCGGGAGGGATCCATTTTCAATTGGAATTACATTCTATATACATCATTTTTTATATATACTTTCAAAAGCACAACAAAGAATTCTGCTCCTTTATATGTATAATATGATTTGCAAATACAACGATCTCGAAATCTTAAGGTTGAATTCGAAATTTTTTTAACCAAATTATGTTCTACTAAAATGTATGGATCAGTAATATCTACATATTAAATAACATAGATGTGCGTGAATTCATATGAGTATGCATGTTTGATAGATCAATTTTGGTTCGAGTATGGCTTACATGTATCATCATATCGAATTCAAATATTTGAATCCCTTTTTTGTTCACTCCTTTCACGCCCATCTCTCTCGCATGCATGCTCCTTCAGGTAGCTATCACTCTCTTTTCTCCAGCTCACCCGCACACTCACTTCATGTTTCTCCTATCCTCGCAAACATGGTCTCTCGACGTCTCCCTTGAGAAGTGTCACACTCTCCCTATCATTATGCATTCCACGGTTTTCATTATCTCTCATGTCTCTACTGTTCTCTGGTATCACTCGGTACCTAAGCTTTCTTTTTCACCGCCACACACACAGTCTCCAATCGTCTTTCACTTTGTCTTTCTCTCTATGGGATTCTCTCACACACCCTATATGTCTCTACATATGACTCATACCACTAAAATTACTCTCTCTCTCTCTCTCTCCTGTAGACACAACATTTGTTGCGGTCTCCTTTTCGTCTCCATCCCAGACTGACATTATTCATTTGTTTACCGATCAGACAACCCTGACTACCGTCTCCTCTCTCTCTCTCTCTCTCTCTCTCTCACAGACACACACACACACAACTCCTGCTTCCACTCCCCTTCCTAACTACCGTCTCTCTCACACACACACAAAACTCTCGCTTTCGCACCCCGACTCGTATTTCTCTCATAAACATTTTATCGACTAGCTGGCCTCTAGATAGGTTTATACACCCGCACACTCGTGCTTCCACCATCGCATACATGTCTCTCTCCCGCTCCTTGTATCTATGTAGATTTTTCTTCCCTTCTTGAGACACACCCTCTCGATCATGCACACACACACTATCGCCTCATTTTAAGTTGATACCTATCGCACACACACTCCTTGTGTCTTTGTCACACATGCACTCCGTCCTCCTCCACTCTCCCTCTCTCTCACACACACATGGGCTTTTTGCAACAACTAGCAAGATGCCCATGCGTTGCACGGAACATCAAGATGCATTTTTATGAGTAGTTTATCTTGTGGGGGGAAAGGATGAACGAGGGAAGGCCTTATTTGCAAATGTGGAGAGGGGTGTGGGTATCTTTTTGCAAAATTGCCATAGTTTCCTTCCTATCTGTCAGATATAGATCGGACGACCTATATTGCAGGATGGTAGGCACACGATCATCACCGACAATGCTTTTTAGAAGAATAGGGATAAAAAATAGAGTTGGTGAAGATGGTGGGCCTGCCATCCTGCAATGTAGGTTGTCCGATTTATATCTGACGGATAAGAAGGAAAATATGGCAATTTACCAACACTCTTCACCACATTTGCAGATAAGGCCTTCCCTCGTTCATCCTTTTCTCCCACAAGATCTTGATGTTCCGTGCAACGCACGGGCATCTTGCTAGTAAGAGTAGAAATTAGACATATACCACTTCTCGAATCTTGAAACCAACAACATTACTCCCTTATCTCATCAAAACCGCCAAAGGAATATATTTTGAGTGAAACATAACATATTTTTAGTGATATACTATTTCAAAACTAGACTTTTTTTCTATCAAATCGGTGAATATGTATTAATCTACTTTGATCGTGTGGCAACGCATTGGCACATTGCTTGTAGTTATTATAATTTTTTGGACACCAGACAAATGGTGGAGTACATATACGAAGAGAAGCAGCGCACGCACGCAGTCGGCCTCTCGCTGTCTCGCACACGAGTGTTATATAAAGGAGACATTAACAAATAAACCCTAAAACCCTAGGTGCATGATTGCTGCATTCGCGAGTACCGGGTACGTGGTGGACCACCTTTGTAGGAATAGTCAGCTCGCGTGATAATTTGATCCATAGGAGTTGATGGTCGGGAGCACAGGTGAACGACTTGGAGCGCGGTGGCTCGCCAGTTGCCACAGATTGAGTAGCCACGTTTAAAATATCATTTTTAGCGGGGTTAAGAGTTCCGATTTTCAATGGCGCATTATAAGTAGTAAGTAGTAGTTTTTAGAATGATTGGTATGGAGCGAAAACGGAATTCATAGTACTACGTACCTCCTTGGCGTATGGTTGTATGGTTTTTTTTGCGATGGAGGTTGTATGGGTTTATGATGCGAGATGTTGAACCTAGTAGTTCTTGGGCAAACACTATTGTTTAGATTTAGATGCTGGTTTTCAGTAATGAAAATCGGAAGGGGAAACCCTTGTTTGATTAAAAAAACTACTACCTCCATTCTGGTTTACTAGTCCCCATCGTACTTCAGGTCAAAGTTTGTCCACGAATTTTACTTGTAAAATGTGAATGGAAAATGAGATTTTGTTATACCCAAACAAAAAAGGACTGGAGGGAGTGATTGCTCTGACACGAACGCGATCTCTCATAGCGCAGGCATTGAACCGGCGCGCCGGCCAAGAGGGCCGCACTCGCTGTAGGCCCGGCAGAGCACGCCTCCTCGCCGCGTGCAAAAAGCTTAAGACTGCCCCGCCTGCCTTCATTGAATCCGCGCGTGTGCCGGCAACACGTCCTTCCGCGAGCCGGCGGGCATTTTAGAACACAAAAAATGACTAAAATATAATTAATTTACGCATGGTCTTGACTTGTTGTGCTCGCACTGGTAGCAGGAACTAGTAGAGGATTTTCTTTATTTATAACTCTCCTCACATTTTTTGGCTTTGAAGTGAATCATGGTTGTGGACATTATGTATGAATGTGCAGATACCTATGAACATGAGTTTGATGTGGAAGTTGAACTTGGAATGTCGGGCTTGCGTGTGAACTATACCATGTCCAATGCTTCGTCTGTTACTGTTTGGAAAGTATTTGCTGTTATTACATGACCCGAAAAAACATTTTGTGCCACATCAGTAGATGCACGGACATCACAACAGGCATGCTGACTGGATAAACATTTGAACCTAGCTATTATGAAGGAAATTTTGTATTGACAACAGTTTTAGATAGCAGGAGACGCCTAGCCTGCTCTGCCTCTGCTAGCTTATTTTTGGCTTCTTCCATCTATTCTTTGGCTTGGGTGAAGAGAGCATCTGATTTCTCTTTTCACTTCGTCAGGAACTCCGCTACATTCTCAAGGGCTGCTGCATGCTTTCTTTTAGCCTTTACTAATGCCACGAGGACACGAACAGCTGACAACTCCACCTCGCTTGTGTGTAATCCAACATCATCTGGGAATTTGCACCTTGTGTCTAATCCAGCATCATTAGGGAACTGGCACCTTGTGTGTAATCCAGCCTCATTTCGGAAACATGATCTCAAGGTTGACCATACTTCCCTCCTCGCAGGAACTGCATCCTGACATGAAGTTACTTCTTTTTTAGATCAATACTCAGAGCAACCTAGATCCATTTAGCAGAAGCCAGATAAACAGAACTCGGAGAAGTGAATTCAGAAGGAAAATAAAAATAAAAACATACTACAAGGTGAGAACACCCACTTCCTACATCAAGCTAAAAACGAAAGCATTAGGACGATTAAGGCTCTTCTTATTACACATCGAAGAACACCACGCTTAAGATAAACAGAAACTACAACATATACACATCAAAGAACACGAGGCTACACAAAAGTAATTGAAAGGGTGTTACTTAACAAAGCTCGTTTTACAGGTTCGGTGCAGCTCCTCTCTAACTTGCCACGCTCCTTGAAGATGTCCCGAATAGCCCGTGTTTGGTCTTCATTGCTCCTCTGCATGTCCGCACTCGTGGTTTTAAAATCTCAACATGGCAAGAAAAATATACTACTAGTAATACTCGCGCATCTTGTGGGCAACATTAATGCACTCATCTGCCATGTTAGAGCATCTTCAACAGAATCGCAACGCGCGTTGCTTTAAAAAAGCGTTTATAGTGCTGAGATCGAGAAGTAGATACTAGAGAGTGGACGATAGTTCTCAGCATAGATAGATAAAAAAAGATAATTTAACTACTCCTCCTCGTCCGACTCCTCCTCGGTGATGTCCTCCTCCATCGTCTGACTGTAGGTGTGAAGATACCGATCGTCGTCCGATTCCCAGGGCGACGCTGCTCCTAGCCTCATGTTGAATTGAGCATCTGCTTTTCGCCTACACTTGTCCTCACGATAGGCGACTCGTTCCGCCGTCCTATTATCCCTCTCCGCCCTCCTTTGCGTGTAGAACTCGCGCTCGTTGATGATGTCCTGTGGGAAGTGTTGGCACCACAGCGCCATGGCTTCCTCGTCCATCTCGGCGATGCTGAGACGGTGCTCCCACCTCTGGTTCTCGCGACGATCCTCGTCGGTGCTAAGCCGCGACAGAGGCGCGCGCTCCTGCGCCCGCTCCCGCGTCGGCACATTGGGGAAGTTCAATGTTCTATGAGTCCACCGGTGGTGCCACACCGCCGCGTCGTACCTGTGGGCGGCCTCGTTGGCGGTGTCGAAATTGCCGAGGCCGAGGCGCATCCCACGGAACCGGATCTCGACGGAGAAGCCGCTGGAGGGGCGCGCGTGGACGCCGCGGTATCCCCAAGTTTCCCGTCGACGCAGCGGCATGGTGGCGCGGCGGCGGCGAGGCAAAAAAGAGCGGGGAGAGAGCGATGGAGAGACACAAAGCGGGGAGAGAGCGGTGGGAGGGCATTGGATTTTATAAAGCATGACGGACGCCGCGCGCCAAAACTAGCACACGCCCGGCCGCTTTTTCCCGCGCGCGCGATCCTTTCCCAACGTCTCTGCTATCTCTACTCTCTTCTCTCCTGTTATATTTATTTAATATTTAATATTTAATATTTATCTCTACTTCCTTTACTGTCTACTTTTTTTCTTTATACTTTTTTTCTTGCAATATAGGCCGTCCGATTTATATTTGACAGATAGGAAGGAAACAAATGGGAATTTTTCAAAAATATACCCATATCCCTCTCCAGATTTGCAAAAAAGGCCTTCCCTCATTCATCCTTTTCTCCCACAAGATAAACTACTCATACAAATGCATCTTGATGCGTGCAACGCATGGGCATCTTGCTAGTTCTAAAAACCTTTCCATCATTTGCCACACTACTAGTTGCAGATGAAAAACCTACCCAAGCACAGCGTGATACAGGAGCGACGCACAATTACAAGCTGATATTCTGTTGGACAATGGAGGCTATAACCAATTACTTTTACGAGAACAATAGCACCCAGCAAATTTGAAGCGTAGGTATGAACAAAATTGGAACTGCACATGTACTGCTAAGTGGTTCAATACACACATTACCAATCGAGGAGGAGAACGATGGTTGCGGCGGCCTCTGTGAGTCATGGTCGACAACGGGAGTCAGTTCATTGTCCACGACGGTGGTACTTCTGCGCTTGGCGTTGGCTTCCGGGAAGCAGATCTGAGACCGTGGAAGACGATGCCGGGGAAGAGGCTCCGTGTACAACGACGACGATGGACCGACTCCAGTGTGGCGTACGAGGTCGTCGATGAGGCAGATGCACTGCGGTGGACGAGTGCGCCGATGTAAAGGGGAGGAGCACGAAGGCTGCGGTACCGTGGAGAAGTCTATTTTGCGGTGGGAATAGAAAATGGGGAGTATTCAGGTGTACTACTCTGCGTGTCAGGGTGGGGTTGGCTAGGTACGGTGAACCTGAAGTTACGAAAATAGCCCCCTACCAAGCGTCATCCGTAGGCCTGTTCCGAAGGCTATGATGGTAACTTCCCACTGCTCGAATCAGGGTCGCGGGAGATTTTCCCGCCGACCTCAATATTTTGTGACACTGGACTCCTCGTGTGGCGTGTTGAGTGATTCAGCTAAGCAACTAGCGAGTAGTAGTAGTAAACTCTGCATATTAGGTTTGACCAAAGTCAAATTTCCTAAAGTTTGACCAAGTTTATAGAAAAATATAAACATTTACCATAACAAATATGTATGATGTGAAAGTACATTCAATAATGAATCTAATGGTATTTATTTGTTATTGTATATGTTAATATTTTTTGTTATAAGCTTTCTGAGAGTTTACAAAACTTGACATTGACCAATGCTAATACGCGGACTTAAATAAAAACGGAGGGAGTACACATTTGTTTTCTTAGTTTGTAGTGAACTAATCATTTGTCGAAATTGTGAAATAAATATATTAGGCTATTGACTTCAAATGTAATGATCTATACAATTCAAGAGTTACAATCATTGTCAAATCCCAAGATGTATACAAGGTCTATAGTATTTCATAACATGCTCAAACTCACATAATCCTAGTCAAATGAGAATCTAAATGCATTTCATAGTTATTACTTTGTAGGATGCAACAAAAACAACCATAACTCTACATCAGCCATTATAGAAGCAACATTTTGACATATCCCAATGTGTGAATGAAACATGCAGATAGAGCTTTTGAAGATGGAGCAGATAGGGCGGGAAAGATTGTATGTATGTGGACGAGAGAGTAGGAGACAAACCTAATGAGACAGAGAGAGAGATAGAGAGAGAAAGAGAGAGGAAGAAGTTAGGTGTAACGCTCTCAATGCGGCTATATCTCCCACGTGTCGAAGCACGACTTAGAGGCATAACCGCATTGAAAGCAATGTCACAAGTGAGGTAATCTTCACACAACCCATGTAATACATAAGGGAAAAAGATACATAGCTGGCTTACAATCGCCACTTCACACAATACATGTATAAAACATTATATTCATCCAAATACACTCAAGGTCCGACTATGGAACCAAAATAAAAGAAGACTATCCCAAATGCTGCACAGATCCCCGATCATCCCGAATGGGCTCCACTACTGATCAACTTGAAAAGGAACAACACAACGAACACGATCTTCAACTAGCTCCTCCTTGAGCTCGGTTGCGTTACCTGCATGGTATCATCGGCACCTGCAAACTGGTTTTGGAAGTATCTGTGAGTCACAGGGACTCAGCAATCTCACACCCTCGCGATCAAGACTATTTAAGCTTATGGGTAAGGTAAAGGTATGATGTGGAGCTGCAACAAGCGACTAGCATATATGGTGGCTAACATACGCAAGTGAGAGCGAGAAGAGAAGGCAAAGGCACGGTCGATGAACTATGATCAAGAAGTGATCCTAGAACAACCTACGTCAAGCATTAATCCAACACCGTGTTCACTTCCCGGACTCCGTCGAGAAGATACAATCATGGTTACACACGCGGTTGATGTATTTTAATTAAGATCAACTTCAGGTTTTCTACAACCGGACATTAACAAATTCCCATCTGCCCATAACCGCGGGCATGGCTTTCGAAAGTTCAAATCCCTGTAGGGGAATCCCAACTTAGCCCATCACAAGCTCGCACGGTCAACGAAGGATATTCCTTCTCCCAGGAAGACCCGATCAGGCTCGGAATCCCGGTTACAAGACATTTCGACAATGGTAAAACAAGACCAGCAACACCGCCCGAATGTGCCGACAAATCCTGATAGGAGCTGCACATATCTCGTTCTTAGGGCACACTCAGATGAGCGCTCCGTACAACTAAAACCAAACCTCGAGTTTCCCCGAGGGGGCGCTGCAAAGGGCTCTAGTTTGGACCAACACTCAGAGGAGCACTGGCCCGGGGGGTTTAAATAAAGATGACCCTTGAGTCCGCAGAACCCAAGGGAAAAATAAGCTAGGTGGCGAATGGTAAACCCAATGTTGGGCATTGCTGGAGGAGTTTTATTCAAGGCGAACTGTCAAGGGGTTCCCATTATAACCCAACCGCGTAAGGAACGCAAAATCCGGGAACATAACACCGATATGACGGAAACTAGGGCGATAAGAGTGGAACAAAACACCAGGCATAAGGTTGAGCCTTCCACCCTTTACCAAGTATATAGATCCATTAATTAAATAAGAGATATTGTGATATCCCAACAAAATATCCATGTTCCAACAAGGAACAAACTCCAATCTTCACCTGCAACTAACAACGCTACAAGAGGGGCTGAGCAAAGCGGTAACATGGCCAAACAATGGTTTGCTAGGACAAGGTGGGTTAGAGGCTTGGCTTAACAATATGGGAGGCATGATAAGCAAGTGGTAGGTATCACAGCATAGGCATAGCAAAAGAGCGAGCATCTAGCAAGCAAAGATAGAAGTGATTTCGAGGGTATGGTCATCTTGCCTACAAAGTTCTCCGAGAAGACGAAAAGCTTGATCCTCGAAAGCGTACTCAACGGGATCCTCGATCACGTACTCGTCTCCCGGCTCTACCCAAGCAAGAACAAGAAGCCAAGGGAGACACAATCAACCACGTGCAATGCTCAAACAACATGATGCAAACATGGTATGATCTGCGGGATGCGATATGGGATGCATATGCATGATTTGGAAAGGAATAATTGAACCTGTCCTCAACTTTAAAATCCAATAGTTCCACTGGAAAGAGTAGTTTATTTCGGTTGAAATTGATATAAAGATCACCAGAATCGGATGAACGGTTTGGAAATGGCAAGCAAAACAAATATGGCACCGGTCTGCGATAATCAGCAAGTGACCATCTAAATGCATCAAGATAAATATGCTACAGCACTCAAACATAGCAAAAAAATACATGGGAGGGATCCACTAAAGATGCTTGAGAAAAGATGAACACTGAGCTATGGCTAATTCACCCATTAACAGGTACAAACAAGCATGGTAAAAGTGCAAAAGATAACAGGTTTCAGACTTAGTGAAATTAACAACATATCAGGAATTTATCATCAGGAAGCAATGTTTAGAGCATGATAACTACATGCTACAGGAACATATCATGGCAAATCAAGGCATGACATGAAGCTACTCAAGGAATATAACAAAAGTCCCTCAGTGACCATACGCCAAAAGGGATCAGAAAATACAATTGCAAGCATGTTAACATAGAAAAAACATAAACAGATTCAGACTTAGTGAAAAACTGGAGCATGGCAAAACAGATAACGAGTAGACATGTTTACGAGCTCGATGCACTCACTACAAAGCATGGCATGATAATCTAAGCATACACCCAGCAAGAAGACATGGCATAGAAGCTAGACATGGCAAGAACAACAACATAGCATGCACGGATCAACAACAACAAGCTTGGCAAAATTGCAAAACATGTTAACAATCTGCCAGGAACATTTTATAGCAAAAGTAGAGCTCGATTGACTCAAGCTAGGGTGCTCCATAATTGCAAACAAAGACTTGGATGTATAGAGCACAACAATATCTACAAAACATCCTTACTGATCATCCTCAAAAGAGGCACGGATCACTAGGAAACAACATGATCATATGGCATAAAAATAAGGACAGGACAAGGACTTAGAGAAATTCCAAGTCCCTGAAATCAGCAACACTGAGTAAGCTACTTTGCATGCTTGTGCTAGTCACCACAAAGATCACAAAAATACATGGCATACACCCCTGTAAAGATGGCATGGCATACTTCAAAATACATGTAGAGCTCAAGATCATAGAATGCACACATCAATCATGGCAGAAATGACAAAAGTGCATTTGCTGAAATAGATATGAAACTATCATCACATAGCCCTCTTCCAACAGCATTTTGGGCATCAAGATGAGCTCAAATGAATATGATGCAATGAGATGAAATGATGTACTCGTCGAGACGAACATTTTGATATGCTACAAGCACGAATCGGAGCCACGGTGATGAAGTTATGATGCGATGAAAATGCCCAAAATATTAGCGTTAGGAGAGGAAGTCAACCCTCGGGATCTCAGATCCAGATATGCATGCGGATCGAGGCACCGCCGGAGTTCGTTGCCGGAACAGTGCGGGACGTAGCCGGAGAGGGAGCAGGGGAACCAGATCCGGCCACCGGCGTTGACGGGGCGCGAGGGCGACGAGGAGGCAGCGAGGAGGCGGCGCCGGCGCGGTGGCGGGCGCGGACGGCGGCGGTCGCCGGCCGGAGTGGAGCTGGGCGGCTCCAGCAGGCTCGGGAAATGGCGGCGGCGCGGGGTGGCGGAGAGGAGAGCCGGGCGGCATGGGATCCGGGCCTGCGCGGGCGAGCGGCGGCGACGCGCGGGCCTGCGCGGCCCGCGATGGGCTCCGCGGGCCGCGGCGAAGTGGGGCGGCGCGTGGGCTGAGGTGGCAAGCGCCGATTGGGTGAGGGCGGCGGCGTGATGACGTGTCGCGACGGGATTCGGCGGTGTGAGGTGGAGCCTGGACATGTCCGTCGGTGGAAGAAATGTCCGGTGCGCGCGGAGGAGGAGGGGTTAGGGTTCATCCACAAAAAATTCGGGGAGGCACACATATATATAGGTAGAGGGAGCTAGGAGAGTCCAAATGAGGTGCGGTTTTCGGCCACGCGATTGTGATCGAATGATCTAGATGATGGAGGAGTTTTAGGTGGGTTTTGGGCCACTTTGGAAGGGTGTTGGGCAGCAACATACACGAGGCCTTTTCGGTCCCTCGGTTAACCGTTGGAGTACCAAACGAAGTCCAAATGGCACGAAACTTGACAGGCGGTCTACCGATAGTAAACCAAGGCTGCTTGGCAAGTCTCGGTCCAATACGAAAACGTTTAACACCCTCACACGAAAAGAGGTAGAAAGGGACACCGGGTGACATAGGAGCGCCGGATTGCAAAACGGACAACGGGGAAAATGCTCGGATGCAAGAGACGAACATGTATGCAAATGAAATGCACATGATGACATGATATGAGATGCATGACACGCAAGCAATGACAAGGCAACAACAGCGAATAACTGGAAGACACTTGGCACATCGGTCTCGGGGCGTCACATTAGGTCTGTGAGAAAGATGGATACATGTAATATACATGAGATGCTTGTGCATCTGGATTCTGTATACGTGGAAGGAGAAGAGACAACATGTTTGATGAGAGAGCTGGAAAAACATGGACGAGAGGGGAAGGATCTCGTGGGCTGAGGGATTGACAATTTTGTGCGGGGGAGAGAGGGATTGGTTATTTTGTGCAAGAGAGAGAGAGGGTGGGGGGAGGAGTCAGTCTGCCGTCGTCACATCACCCTGCTTCCAAATGACCCCGCATTCTCTAGCGTGGTGTGGTCGCCATCTTCGATCTGCTCGATGCCCTCTTTGAAGATTGAGGTGTTGTGCATGTTGGGGCGCAAAGAAGCACAAGCAAGAGTGGTCGCCGTATAACCTTGGATGGGGATGAATTGTGTGCTCGAGGGAGTGTGTGTGTGTGTTGTGATGCGTGTGTCTCTGTGTGTGTGTGTGTCAGATTTTGAGAGAAAACAAACCTAAGGAGATAAATGGGTATTCACGAAGAGATTGTGCGGGCCTTGAGGTGGGCAGGGGTCGGGTGAGGGTGTCAAAATGTGTGCATTGATGCATGTGTTGCATGCGACCGTGCGAGGGACGGACGAATCGAGAGAGATGGTTGTTGTGTTACGGATGCTCCTCTCTCTCTCTCTCTCTCTCCCTCTCTCTCTCTCTCTCAAACACAAGTAAACTAGAAGACCGTTCCCTCATGTATACACAATGTATCGGCATCTGTCTATGTCTCACTCATGCATGATCATTTGCACATTCACAACTCTCTATGTCTTTATCACACGCACACCGTCTCCACATTGCCCTTCTGCCACAACACACATATGGACACATACACACGTTCTCTCTCAGTCACACACACAAAATCAGTATTAAAAAAAATAGGGCGCACCTAAAACGTCCAAACACGAACTGGAGCTAAATTCAAATATATGGAAATATTGCAGCGTCAAGAACTTTCACAGGAAAAAAAAGTTGAGTAATATTCGAGGATTGTTTTCACACACACAAAAAGGTTTGGTGGATGTCCTTTGAGCGCGACACGGCGACGCAACATTCGATCGACCGCGCGGCCACGGTTCACGCGCTTGCACATGATTCCGTATCGTGGCTGTGGTACTAACTAATAAAAGCGCTGCCTAAGTCTAATTTTTACGTGTACTAGTACGGTTTTCTTTTAAGTTTGACCAACCTTATATATAAAACTAAAGTAAGCTCCCACACGCGCACTGATCAATATGCTGCCGCCGCCATTGCACATGCCGGTGCCCGCCTGCTCCGGCCAACAATTTCTCGCCCATCACCGCTGTGTCGCCGCCATCCATGTGCCATGAAGCCGAAGGCTCGCCCGCTCACGTCGTCTGCAGTCCCTCCTCGCGATGCCACCGCGCTGCCAAGCACGCGAGCAACTGGTGGAGCCGCGTCTATGTATGCAGCCTATGAAGAGGAGGACAAGCACGTGCTCCAGCACGCCGGCGAGGAGGAACTAGCGTGTCATTGTCATCTCCGCCCGCACGGAGGAGGCGCGCATGGTGGCTATCACGGCAGAAGCCGGTCGCGCGCGCGTCGAGCCCGCAAACCGAGTGCGGATGCAGAATCTACCTTCGAGACCTTGAATGCCATGTGGATCCTGCAATTTGAAGGAGCAATTTGGGTTAGTCGACTCATGTGAGCCGTTTGATGCAACATGGATGGCTAGAAGGGCTTCTTCCACCTCTTCTGCCGTCTTCTTCCTACGCTCCGTCGAACTTCTTTCACAAATCGACTGACCCAAATTATACTACTAGTACGAACGTATTAAGTAAAGTAGGAACACGAAGATACGAGCAGTAGTACCAACTGCAAGAAGAATAGTAGTAAGACATAGTACTAGTACTACTGTACGTACTAAAGAGTTCAAATAACGAGAAAGAACATAAACATAGTTCTGCTAGGGCCTCAACACAACACACCCTTGAAAATAAACTAAGCAACTAGTCCGCTTGACACTGCAGTAGAACCAGCATGAGCGACGGCACTGCCACCTACTCGGAGTCCGAGTCCACGTCCTCGACTTCGTCCTCGTCCCTCTTCCTCTTCCTCTTCGCCGACGCTTCTTTGCTTGAACCGGACACTGGGCTCTGCTTCTTCATCCAACCCTTGTAGATATTTAAACAAAGGTAGGCATCCATTGCTGCGTACAGGATGTGATCTTCATCTAATGTCTTCGACTCCCATGCATGATGAAACTCGTGATGAGGTTTCTTCAGTTTAGCGTACGAAGGATCAATCATGGCTGCTGCCAGGGTCAGCATTGAAGGTTGAGAGGAGGACACCAGGCTTGCCTTCTGGAGATCGAAGGGCTGGCCTACAACGAGACCTATCCGACGCAGGACATCCCTGTCGTTCTTAAAGCCTACAGTAACGAATTTCACTCTTTTGTCCTTGAGGAAGTTCTTAAAATCCTGGCACTCAACGTCGGCATGGCATATGTGGTAGACCAAGCAAACGTTATGTACGCAAACCTGGATCACGGCGGGCTTCTTCCTCTCTTCGTCCTTTAGATCCTTCTCTCGTCCCAGGACTGTGGTGTACTCAACATCTAGCCCAGCGACCCACTCATCCGTTGAACTGTTGAACATGCGTAGGAAGCGAGCAAGCCATGCTTTCACCGTCTCGGATCCACGTGTGTAGATGACGATGAACTGATCGCCGGTGATGGCTCTAACCTGGTACTCAGCGGCGACCATGGAGATTTGGGAGGCCATGGATTTTGGAGGAGGGTTAGGAGAAGTTGAACTGTTGTACCCCGCAAAAAAACTGGGAGCGAACTAATGTGAAAGGACGGGACGACTGGGAGCGAACTGTTGTAAGGTAGAAGACGGGGACGAGTAGGGCGTGCGAACGGCGTGGGGTTGCTGGCTTGCCCGGTGGATAAACGGCTGCAAGCCCCCAAAGAGTTCTCGAGAACTATGCGGGACCCACTAGATGTCATGTCTACTAGACCCATATCGTAGGCCTGACGGTATAGCTTCTGCCTGTTCGCACGCCATGCCGGCGCGTGGATGTAACTTCACTTAATTCCGTCAAACGTCGCGCCTCCCACGACCTTCGCCTCCCTCGCGCGGTCGCGCCCTTTGAGACTTCGACCGGCTATAAATGAGCAATTTTTTGCCTTTTTTTAGACAAGCAATTTTTTTGCCTACTCCGCATGCATGATACTCCCTCTGGTCCTTTTTACTCCCGTCAACCGTTTGCAAAGTGTTTGACCAAATTTATACTTTTTTTGAACACCACCTTATATTAATTAACCAGCCACACCAGTACACTCATTCGATACAATATTCACCACACAGGGCGGTACGTTATTTACAAGAATACCATCTAATCTATTGTCAAAGCTATACTTAGCGATTAAGTGTGCCACCTTATTGGCCGAACGGCTAATCTTTGACAATTGAAGATTGTTGATCAACTTCGAGATGCTCAACGCTTTCATCTTCAGGTCACGCATAGCAGACCTGTCATAGTCCCCCGATGCAAGAGACGCTACCACAAAAGCGCAATCAGTCTCTAAAATTACAGGATTATGAAGAGAAATACCTATGTAGAGACCGGCAATGCAAGCCCTAAGCTCCGCTTCCTCCACGCTTTGACAGGCATCAATGAAATCCCACGACCAAATTTATACTAAAAATATCAATATCTACAATACTGATTATAATGAGTATAAGAACTACGTTTTATAATGAGTGTAAAAATATTGATTTGACATTGTGAATGTTGACACATTTTTCTATAAGTCTGGTGAAAGTAGAGGTACATTGACTTCAGACAAAACTTAAATGCACAATGCAGACTAGTTCCTCCGTCCAGGTGCGTGCCATGTCCTATCTTGTCATCACAACAAGGTTAGCTATTAGAGTACCACTACCTCCCTTCTAGTTTAAAGGGCTCGATTCAAAATTTCACCTACTCTTAGCAAGATAGTAGAGGCGGTGGAATAGTTTTTGAAGTCTGCAAAAGTACTCAACTAGTGCTGTCGTTCTTCACAAAAAATGTGTTTACCAATGCATGCATGAACACTAGTTACTCTAACCCCCCTCTCTTCTTTAATTCTTTGTCACATCAGCATGTTTGCTATTCCCATGTGCATGATACCAGCTAAGATACCACCATTATGGCCAGCCTTAATCATCGCATGCAATAATTTAGTGCACCTTGAAATATGAACATGTGTGGGGCGTGTATGTTTTTAATGACTTGAGACTATACCTAGCCCGGCATGCAAGATGAGTTATTATGCACCATTCCCCATACCTGCAGGAAGCCCGTTCGTCTCCAAATCTTTTTCTCTCCATGTGTGGAAACAATATGCCTGCCAAACTCTCCTTCTCCCTCCAGCGGTCCCACCACTCCACCCTGTGTGAAAAAAATCTGCATGCATGACTCTCCTCCCCCCACGCTTGTCCAATTCGTTGTGACCAGCAATATTTCCACCCCTTCGCTCCCCCGTAATTTACTCCAACAAATATGCCCAAGTAGCTGTGACTTAACTGCAGGTGCATTGGGTCACTGACATATGGTCCCAACAGGGGTCTGGCCAACATGTTAGTGACGCAACTGGACCTGCAGTTAAGTCAAGGCAGCTTAGTCCATATCTTACGTAGGTGTGCCATTGCTCGCTATAAATATTGCGCCTCCCATGACATCGCTATCTCCCCCCCTCACGTTCACATTCATCGTATCTCCTCCCCCTCCCTCTCACGTCGACCACCATGGCATCGCCCCTCCCAAGCCCTAGGAGCCCCTCGCTGGACCGCGCGGACGGTCAGGCATCGCCGTTCTGTTCCTCGCCGCCACTAGTCGAGGAGGACGTGTCGGTATTCCGATCCTCGCCGCTACGCGACGTGTCGCCGTTCCGTTCCTCGCCGCCACTAGTCGAGGAGGACTCGTCGGCGTTCCACTCCTCGCCCCGACGCGACGCATCGCCGTTCCATTCCTCACCGCCACTAGTCGAGGAGGACACGTCGGCGTTCCGCTCCTCGCCGCGACGAGTCGAGGTGGATGCGTCGGTGTTCCCAATCTCACCAGCACGCGCGTGGGAGGATGCGTCGGCTCCCCGCTACGAGGAGAACGCCGCGCCGCCTGCCGAGCCCCCCAGCCTTGAGGAGCTTTGGAAAGAAATGGATGTCGCCTTGTGGGAGGCTTTGCCTCCAGCAGAGCGCGCCAAAATAGAGGCAAAGAAGAAGGCCAACAAAGAGAAGCGCACCGCGGAACAAGCTGCCTAGGAGGCCTATGTCGCGTCCGAGAGAGTCAGGCAATTGGCTCTTTGGCAGAAGGCTCGAGCAAGGGCCGTGAGGGTGGCGGAGGACACCCGTGCCAACGCCCTAAGTGCAGTCGGGCCCAAGCGCCTCATCTAGGCTTGGCGGTATGTGGACCGGGTGCACGCTTCCAGCGAGGAGGAGTACCTGTTGGCGCCGGATCACCACACCGGTGAGATCGCGCTCGCCCACCGGCAAGCCGCCAATCAGCACCTCGCGAGTTGCGAGGCTGAGGAAGAGGCGTTGTGTCGGCGCGCTGGGAAACGGCCGCGCACCAGGGCACTCGTGGCGCGCCGCAAGCGCTCCTGCGAGCGCCGTGGCTTTTAGGAGGAGTATAATTTTTGTTTCGTAAGGCGATCTCATTAGTTTTGGGACGCAAATGATAAATCCCGAACGTTCAGGAATTTTTAGCGTCCTTAATTAAGTATGTAAAAGGGAAAGTTTGGAAACCTTGTGTATTCGTACGCATTTTGCAAGTACGTGCATATAGCACAAACTTTACTATATACTATCGCACTACACGTCTCTCTCGATATATGCTTGCAGACTGTGCTACTCCCTCCGTCCAGGTCAATAAGTCATCTTTGGTTGTGCACCGTGACCAAGAAGGAGGGAAGACTTATACACCTAGACGGAGGGAGTACTACTATTACTTATGTACGTGCAAATGCACGTTTTAACATTACGATGCGGTTTTTGTAAAAGTAGAAAAACAACACTAGTCAAGCTTGTGAAACGATTCAATGCAAAACAAATGCAAAAATGCTCGTTTGATTGTTTACTTTTAGCTTCCTTCTCTGTGGTTATTTCTCTGTCGTACTTTGTACGGAGTATCTCACTGGTTGGAAAGGCATGCAAATTCCCAAACCGCTTCCTACACCCTGTATCGAATTTTTTGCCTAACAAGTTGTGCCGTGCAATTGGAATTCCAACTTGAGTACTACTACTAGTAGGAGTACCAGGGGCCAGTTCTTTTAGGCTTCTAGATTAGTAATCCCATAACTACTACCTCCGTCCTGGTTTATTGGTCCCCATTGTAATCTGTGTCAAATTTTGATCATAAATTTAACTAATGAAATGTTAGTGCATGTCACATGCACTACTCCATCCGTCTAGGTGAGTAAGTCATCTTAGGCTGTGCACCGTGACCAAGGAGGAGGAGAAAACGAGAAACGTTAATGTTTATTTGCTAATTAATAGTATTGCATGCAATGAACTAACCACTGCATGTCGTGTTTGATATCTCAAGTCATTAAAAGCATGCACACTCTTTATCTCTTATTGGTTGATATGTCAAGAAACAAGAAACGAGGTAGAAGTTAATGCACCGCGCCTAAGTGTTTTGGGATTATTTGGTTTTCGTAAGATGACTTACACACCTAGACGGAGGGATTACAATGGTGAGGAATAAACCAGTTAAATCTTTGGTCAAAATTTAGCACAAATTACAATGGTGAGGAATAAACCAGGACGGAGTAGTAGTTTAGAAGCCCAAATAAATGAGTGAGGCGCCTTATTGTTACTCTCCACTGTGACTAGTCTTGTGGGAAAAGCTGGGGAAGCCGCCAAAAGAACTGGCCCTAGGAGTAGTAGCTAGGGATCGAGTGTGCGAGATGAACCGGAGAAAGTAAATGCAGAGAGATGAAATGCAAAAAAGACGGAGGGATGTGATGGTTGCTTGTCCGTTTATTTTACCAGGCCACTTATTACTGGGAGTGGTTGGGTTTTGTGATATGACGGCTTTACTGCCGCGCCACGAGCGGGGTGAGAGGTGAGACTCCCGTGCAGCGCCGCCCTCTACACTTGTACTACATCGGTCGTGGTTTATTAGTCCCCCATTGAATTTGACTGAAGATTTAACTGACAAAATGTTAGTGCATGTCAACAAAAACTATATCGTTGGATTCGTATTTGAACATAGTTTTGAATGATATAATTTTAGGTGACATGCATCAGCATTTATCGTACTATATATAATGTTAGTTCAATTTTTGGTCGTACTAATCTATAGTAGTAAGGTGCCCGTGCGTTGCACCGAAGAGTGAAATGCATTGATCGGGGAGTTGTTTATTTTGACAAAGGATGTGGGGGTCATCTCATGTGTAACGGGTATCGATAGGTTTCTTCGGATATTATTTCATCTCTAGAGCTCACAAACATCCGGGTGAAATAGATAAAAAGGTATCTTTTGCAAACAAAAGCGTTCAACTGTTCAACCTGCATCCAAAACTTGTGAAGAAATAACACTTATTGTGCTTTGCAAGAAATGATCTTTAAGAATTAGTTTTTGAGTATCGATTGTTATACATGTTGGCTACAGATGACATGGCACTTTCTTATAGTCAACAGTTGGCTATACTATTAAGTAATATTAACCATGCCCTTATACACCTAGACGGAGGGATTAAATCAGGATGACTTGCAAGCGGGCAGAGGAGATGTAAGAAATGGTTCATCGTAAGTCTTTCACCAGTACTGTAGTAAAAATTCATACATGGAAGATTCTAGACTAAACCATAAACGGATACACTTTTATTCATGCGCGATACTCCAATAGAGCAAGATCCTGCATGGAAGTATCCACATGCTTAGACAGCGGATTACATTGAGCGAAGACTAATGATCAACATTTAACTTGATAATGCGTATGTCCAGGTGAACCTCCTTGGAGTCTCCGTGCATTGCGTTGGCGGGTAAAGGATGCCATGGGTTTTCCAAGTCCACATTGGCGGGATAGTCCCAGCTCCCCAGAGTCCAAGTCCGTTCGATGAGGCCGGTCTCGCCGCCCACGCGACCCGGAGGGGTAGTAACACTGACCACGCACCCGTACATTGGCCTCGTGTCAGTGTCAGCGTCAGCGGCGTCGCCCCTGACGCACATTACAGAGACGGGGTGGCGGCCTGCACGAGCCTCGCCGGTGCCCATGATCAAGAGGAAGACGCTGCAATCCTCCTCCGAGACTAGCAGGCGGCGGTGATCCTCGAGCGACTCCGGCATGGTGAATGGGTAGCACGTCTCGTACTTGATGTTCTCTGCCAAGGGCCAGCAATGACCGCTGCACGCATCCGTGAGGTGATGCACCATGTCCGTCGGCGAGCCATAAAACGGCATCAGGCACTCATAGAAGTGGACGAAGGGCTCCTTGGAGGCATCGACCAGGCTGTCCATGAAACGGGAGTCGCTGTAGGGGACGTTGTGCCGGTTGAATATATGAGCAAGTTACTATGAGATTTAATCCTAATAAGCACAACATAAATCATGACGGCTATAACAGAGATGAAACTAATCATGTGGACTAGCATAGTAGTAGGATACATAGTAGAAACATGAATTCTACCACGATTTCGAACAGGAAGGATAGAAACACATACGGTGCAACGGGAGCAGCACCATTGGCGTTGAGGTTGTTGCCCATGTCCAAACACCACGTAGACACGGTCTTTGACCATGGTTCGTAGTTGTTCCACGCTCAGGTATTGAAGTTTCTAACAATTTTAGATTAGAATATACTACTCCTCCGGTGCTAGTAGTAGTGCAGAGTCCTACTATACTACTCTACTCAAGAAAGTTAGGGCATAGCACTGTAGGGAGTACCGGTACTGTGATCACTCAAGCAAGTTGTCTGGCATCGACATGACCCTACGCTGTTGGTTTGTGTCTCCTAAGTCAAGCGGCGTGCTATAGTCATGATCACCTGTCCACTTCCCGCAGCACATATTCGCTTCTCCATCTTTGTCCGCACATAATCTTGTCCAATCTTCCATCCCCGCTAAGGTGGCTCCCCCATCGTCCGAAACCCAAGCACTAACAATGGCAGAACCGAGCAGCGTTTGCCGAAAGAGTGGCTGGAATTCGCTCCCCATAGAGGTAATCAAGCTCATTGTTTCGCGTGTGGACAATCTCAGTACCATGCCGCTCGCCGCGTGCTCGTCGGGGCTGTACCGTTTACTCAAAGCCCTCAGGTCAGAGCTTTTTAAGCCAGCTCCTTGCTATCTGCTGCCGCCTAATCTTCAGAAACGGCGTGTCACGCAGCATAACGATCGTAGGGTGGCGAGCATCAACCCCCTTGACTGCGATCCGATCCCCGTCAGCCTCAACTACATTACGGTATGTACTGGGTCGGCATGAACACGTCTTGGATGGTGCTCATCGACAGTCGCGGCAGCTGGATGCTCGTGGAGGTCTACACCCGGCGATTGATCCCCCTTCCTTCGATTAACACTGCACTGCTTTGGCACCGCGGCCCAGAATACTCGGAATCTTACAGTAGCCAACATGATACCAAGTTTGATTTGCTCAAGGTTGTAATCTGCCAAGTGCCCACAAGATCTGCGAATTATAAAGACTTCAGGCTAATTGCGTTCTTCAACCGCGGTCTCGCCTATCTGACAGGTCACTGCGGTAAGTGGATAAATCTGCACGTCCATCGCAGGATCATACATCCTCCATGGTTCTCTGATGCCATTGAACACAAGGGCTTCATTTACGCTGTCGACTCCTTCTATGGCTGGACGTATTGCTGGCCTACTCCAGTCATCGCTACAAACGGCTGTTACAGCAGTATGTTACTTTCCTATGATATCATGATGGCTTGCTTATATTACTGTCAACATTTGCTGAAAAAATATTCATGCTCATAACATGCTGTTCTTAAGATTGACTAAATCAAGAGCCCTTTTTTATTTGACTCCAACTTGATATGATGTTGTAGGCCGCCTGGTGTCCCTACCCTTCCTAATCCCAGAACCTTTCAAAGAAAAGCGGCATGGCAGTTGCAGGTGGTTCCTGGCTCGATCAGACGACGGCGAAAGATTGATGATCGTTCGCACGTACCGGACGTGTTGTTTCGCGGAATACAATCACAGTCACTGCAAGGTCTTTGAGCAGGATCCCAGCTTCTCTGGGCCTTCAGGAATTTTTGACTGGAGGCTGGTAAGTAGCCTTGGTACATGCTCTCTGTTTGTCGGACTGAATTATCCGATTAACCAGGAGATAACCGACGGCAAGGATCATGATGGCAGCGCGGTTTCGTTCATCAGGCAAAACTGTGTGTACACAGCGTACCATGCGTCTCTGCATGCACCATACCCTGATATGTGCCGCCACGCTCTGCAGCCCAAAGTAGGAGAGAGGGTCGCAAGTATCAGACTTCGACCTGCTGGCTGGAGTTTCCCCCGTCAGGCACCCATCTGGTTCAAGCCGTCAGCCAATCTCCACAGCTTAATAAATAGTAACGTCTAACTGAGCCAGTTAGTTAGATGCGTACACTTGGTGTAGTAGGATCTTTATTTAGTTTGATGCATACACTTGTTCTTTTTTGGTAGCCCTTTTGTAATGATGGCTGATGTTTGGTTTGGAAGAGAGAGCTGCGTCTTCACTCTTCTGGCCTGCTTACTGCTTCTGTTGCACCCCCAGCCCTGGTTGCTGCTGCTGCTGTTTTCAATGTACAATCAGTAGTATATTTCGTCTGTTGGTTGAATAAATGTGTTGTTAGAACGACAAACACAATGTTTTGGAAGTCGTTGCACGGTTCGATCCTTTAGTGCCCCGTACCGTACGTAGCGCATACTATTTTTCGTACGGAACACATTTTCCACTTGTTGATAACATGCAGCCCACTGATGAAGGCCCAATAGAGAAGCCCATAATTAACTGGAAGGGAGGCTCTCACATGAATCCGGCCCAGGTACATGCTCATGGTCCCCTAAACATAAATAAGTAAATAAAATAAAGCTAAATGCTCATGCACCAGTTCTTTGGGAAAATAGGTAGCCCAGTATTTCTTTTTGAAGAATACCCAAGCTAGGCCTATTTGTTTTCTCCGAATTACTGGGCTGCAAATCTTTCAAGACGAGGAGGGATGCATTCCGGCCTGGCTTAAGAGTATGGTCAATGTCTGTTAAAAGTAATATCAAAAGGGGTTGAAAATTCCAAAAAATTATAGCAAATGGGATATAAGTTTCTTTTTTTGTTTTTGTTCTTCACTGATATCTTATACGTATTTCATTGGATTTAACATGACATAGTACTAATTTATTTTTAAATTTGTTTTAGTATGGCTATTAATTTTTGGATTAAGAATATTTCGTTCCCCAGCAAAAATTTGCGAATTTTCAAAATTTCCCACATATTTAGTTAATTTTTTGACCCTGGTACTGACCAGAAAATGGCCAGCAATTCTAAAAATGGAAAACGGGCTGCAATAAATTCCATATGAATTAGAAAATGAGTAAAAATTATAAAAATAATAGCAAATGGGTTGTACATGCCACAGATTTTGAGGATGACTTGTTTACGCAAGGCTTTGTCACTGAATACATGATTCTAGCAGCAGTGACTGTGGGATGTCCAGCCAACGACCGACATGCTTCTTCAATCTCTGATCTTCCTGCTGCAGCCGCCTAAACTAGCGCCGGCGGGACTGCCTGCTCCCTCCTCTTGTGGCCCGCTGTGATGCCGCGCAGGCTTCCCCGGCCCACCCTACTCCCTCCGCTGGCCTGGGCGCACGCAATCAACTGCCTCCTTATTACGTGAAAAAAATGATTCCTCCCACTGACATCTGGGGCGCACCGGTTGGGAGGTTGACCTGTGGGCCTACTAAGTTGACGCGTACGCAGGGCTTGTCAACTTAGTCAACGAACGATTCTAGAAGCAGTAACAATTGGATTTGAATCAAATGGTCCAGGTGCTTCTTTAATCGCTGCTCTTCTTGCACCAGCCGCCCAAACCAGCGCCGGGGAGACCACCTGCTCCTGCCTCGAGTGGCCGGCTGTGTTGCTGTTGAGGCCTCATCGCCCCCTACTACCCCCACCGCTAGCCAGGCCCTGCGGCGAAGGCGGCCTCACACCGTAGCCGAACCAGTGAACCCTCGTACTCCTCTCCACGTGGGCATCCACTGTCGCGTCTTGCCTGACTCCACGTCGTCCCCTTCCTAGGCCTCGCCGTCGTCCACCTCCTTGGTGCTCTCGGCACGGTGTGGTCAACGTGGTCAACGACATTCCATCGGAAGAGTACTGTACGTGGAGAGGCTGACAGCTGGGTCCACGGCCATAGCCCAGTTTTTTTGTGATTTGCCAGGTAAGTCGCTTTGTCAGGCCTGTTGGGCTGCAAATCTTTCAAGATGAGGAGAGCTTTCATTCAGCTGGCCGAGAAAATGGCCCATCAATAATGAGAAATGGGCTGTACATTTTTAAAAACATCAAACCGGCAATTAGTTTCATATATCTTTTTTCCATTTCGAGATTTTAAATTATATTAATTTTTATGCGTGGAGAATTTGTTGGATTTTATATTGATATACATTTATTTTTAAAATCAATTTGAATGTGAGTCAAAATTTCGGGATTAAAAACAGTTCGGACCGCACCGAAATATGCAAAATTTCGTATAATTTTTTAACCGGGGCCATAATATGGGCTGTAATGCTAAGAAAAAGAATGTGGGCTCCAAAAAAAACCTTAATAATTAGCAAATGGGCTGTAAATTATTAGAAATAATGGCAGATGGGCTGTATGCTATTTTCCACAGATTTGAGGCTTTCCTAAAAAAAAGGTTGACGCACAAGCAGTGACTGTTGGATGGCCATCCAACGGCCTTTGTGCTTCTTCAATCTCTGCTCTTCCTGCTCCAGCCGCTCAAACAAGCGTCGGCGGGACTGCCTGCTCCCTCCTCTCCGCGTCCGGCTCTGCTGCCGCGCAGGCCTCACCACCCCACCGTACTCCCATCGCTGGCCTAGCCATCCCTCTACTCACCCACACTTGATGTTATTCTCCGGCGACGGCAGACGAACCAGTAAACCCTCATACAGTCGTACTCCCCTCCGCGTGGGAAACAACTGCCGAGTCTTCCTTGCCTCTGTGTCGTTCCCTTCCTAGGCCTCGTCGTCGTCCACCGCCCTGGTACTCTCGGCGCGGCCTGGTCAACGTGGTCAACGACCGACATGCATCTAAAGTGGACTGTACGTGGAGAGGCCGACAGCTGGGTCCACGACCGCACGCAAGGAAATGCCTCCTTATTACGTGCAAAATAATGATTCCTCCACCTGACATTAGGGACCCACCATAAGGGCCTCTGTATTCGTGAAAAAACGTTACCGCCACTGACAGCTCGGACACACCAGCTATATCTTCGCACGCAAGGAAGTGCCTCCTTATTACGCACAAAAAAATGAATACTCCCCCTATTAGCTGGGACCCAGTATAGTTGCAGGATGACTTGTGGGCCTACTAAGTTGACGGGGACGGAGGGCTTTGTCAACTTAGTCAATATGCACGATTCTAGCTCCAGTGACCATACGATGTCCATCCAACGGTCGTAGTGCTTCTTCAACCTCTGGTCTTCTTGCTCCAGCCGCCCAAACCAGCGCCGCTCGTGCCTCGTGCTCCTGCCTCCCGTGGCCGGCTGCGATGTGGCAGAGGCCTCACCGCCCCCTACTACTCCCACCGCTGGCCAGGCCATCCCACTACTCACCCACACCCCCTGTTATTCTACGGCGACGACAACCTCACACCGTAGCGAACCCGTGAACCCTCATACTCCTCTACGCGTGGGCATCCACTGCCGTGTCTTCCCCGGCTCCGCGTCGTCCCCTTCCTAGGCCTCGCCGTCGTCCACCGCCCTGGTGCTCTATGCACGGCGTGGTCAACGTGGTCAAGGAACGACTTCCATCAGACGTGGACTGTACGTGGAGAGGCTGACAGTTGGGTCCACGGCCGCAGCAAGGAAGTGCCTCCTTATTATGTGCAAAATAATTATTCCTCCACCTGATAGCAGGGACCCATCGGATGGGCCACCATATTTCGCGAAAAAAACGTTTCCCCCTGAATGCTGGGACCCACCAGCTACATCTTCGCACGCAAGGAAGTGCCTGACAGTTGGGACCCACCTGGTCGAAGCGTACGTAGCGTTGTCATTCTGGTCGCGAATGTGTACGTACATATATACTGGTGGATGTAGAGGCGCGTACGTGTCGTAGTAGAGGCGTGCACGTAGCATGTACACGTACGTACAACGGCCAGGGTGCAAGAAAGAAAATATGGCCACGTATGTGTACATACGGGCGGGGTCTCGAACGCCTACTCGCGCATACGTATGGCCATGGCTCGTGTACATGGCTGGGTCGGAACGGAGAAACAACATCGTCGTCGTGTTCACGAGGAGGAAACGGAATGCGTCGTGTTCATGGGGAGGCAACAGAATGCGTCGTGTTCATGGGGAGGCAACGGAATGCATCGTGTTCATTGGGAGGCAGTGGAACGTGTGGGAGCCAACCGGCTGGGTCGGAACGGAATGCGTGGTCGTGTTCATTGGGAGGGCTTGGACGGAATAGGCGATGGAAATGAGGCCTAGCGTACCGCAAAACGGAGGAAACAGACCTCCTACGTTCGGAACGGGGTCCTGTTGATCGGGAGGGGTGTGGCATACCGTAAAACGTAGGAAACAGATGAGGGAGTCCTGGATTAGGGGGTCTCCGGGCAGCCGGATTATATCCTTTGGCCGGAATGTTGGACTATGAAGATACAAGATTGAAGACTTCGTCTCGTGTCCGGATGGGACTCTACTTGGCGTGGAAGGCAAGCTTAGGCAATACGGATATGTATATCTCCTCCTTTGTAACCGACCTTGTGTAACCCTAGCCCCCTCTGGTGTCTATATAAACCGGAGGGTTTTAGTCCGTAGGACAACATACAATCATACCATAGGCTAGCTTCTAGGGTTTAGCCTCTCCGATCTCGTGGTAGATCTACTCTTGTACTACCCATATCATCAATATTAATCAAGCAGGACGTAGGGTTTTACCTCCATCAAGAGGGCCCGAACCTGCGTAAAACATCGTGTCCCCTGCCTCCTGTTACCATCCGCCTTAGACGCACAGTTCGGGACCCCTACCCGAGATCCGCCGGTTTTGACACCGACATTGGTGCTTTCATTGAGAATTCCTCTGTGCCGTTGCCAGAAGGAAGGATGTCTCGTCTCGTCTTTAAAGACGGTACTACTGTCGGGGGAGCTTTGGCTGTCGGCCAAACTCTCCAGCTAGGCAGGTTCATCATGACCGCCTGTTCGGCCGCCGCGCCGACGATGACTTCTCGGGTCATCGAAAACAGCCTCCACGTCAAATCGGCACTCGCTGAATAGATGGATCCAATGGAGCTCTCCTCCTTAAACGAGCTCTTGGATCGCATCACCGCCTTGGGAGTCGCTACGGACTATGATCGGATTGGGCTTAAACCCGACCAAAGGGAGATTAACTCTCCACCGGTCACCCATCATATTGCAGTGGTGGAGGAACAATGCGGTGACCTTTCCTCTATCTGGAGGACCAACTATGTCCGGATTCCCGAGCTCTCCGAGCCGGACGCCCGTTCGCAGGAGGACAACATCCAACCCCTGAACTTAGAGTCAGGCAGCGGACCAGGATTATCGGGTAACACCCCAGAACCGGAACTTCCAAAATTGAAAACTCCTCGGCCCCTGGATCCCAGATCGGGTAAGGATTCGGATTCAATTTCACCCACCCACCCAAACATAAGCGATCTTTCCCACATCAGGCAAGAGCCCCAGGAAACAGTACATCACTATTGGGCCAGATTCCTCCTTGCGATGAACAAGGTTAAGGACTGTCGCGAGGAAGACGCAATCTCATTTTTCTGCAATAATTGCACGGACAAGGGAATCCTTAACGCCATAAATCGCCGTGAGATAACACGCTTCGTTGACTTGGGGTCCATAGTACGAAAGTATTGTGCGATTGGAAGTGCCTGGAAAACCGAAACAAACTTTTGGGATAATCCGGCCCTGAATACAAACCCAGTCGGAAATAAAAGGTTGCATTATCACAATACACCCGGGTCAACTACCAAAAAGCAAAAACCCTCTACAGGGAATGGAACCGTACTGGAGGGATGGCTCAACGGACCCTGCAAAATTCATAGCACAGCGGATATAATACCAACGCACAGCCTTAGAGCATGTTGGATACTCCGGCAGGTGGCCAAAAGTGGCGAGGATGTTCTTATCCCAAATACCACAGAGCACTATCCCATGGATAACAATATGGTGTTAACAGTGTTTGAGACCTTTGCGTCAAATAATAGGCACAAGCGAACACTCCGCAGCATGGCCAAAATCTACCACATAGAAGCAATAAATCCATGGAGTGACACGGCTATTACCTTCAATGCCAGTGATGAACCTAAATTCCGAACAGCCCGAGCACCATCCGCACTGGTCCTTAGTCCAATCGTGGACGGCTTTCGACTCACCAAAGTACTCATGGACGGCGGCAGCGGACTAAACCTCATCTATGAGGAAACTCTTCAAAAGATGGAAATAGACTGGAACCGCATCGAGCAAAGTAGCACAACCTTTAGAGGAATTATCCCCAGTCGGGAAGCACACTGTGCTGGGAAAATCACACTAGATGTGGTATTCGGCATGCCGGACAATTACAGGTCCGAAGAAATTACATTCCAAGTGGCCCCAATTAGCAGTGGCTATCATGCTCTTTTAGGACGGGAGGCGTTTACAATCTTCCAAGCCGTACCCCATTACGCATACATGAAGTTTAAAATGCCCGGGCCCAACGGAATCATCACTCTCGCCAGTGATCCGGACACAGCACTCCGCGCCGAAGAAAAAACTGCTGCATTGGCCCTCGAGGCATTATCCGAAGCCCTCTCGGCCGAGGAATTAACCACTCTACGCTCCACAATGGACAGGGATGATGTGATACTCGATAAGAGATCCAAGTCCACCTCTTTTAAACCAACGGATGAAATAGTCAAATTCCAAGTCCACCCAACGGACCCTACAAAAACAGCCTCCATCGGGGCACAGTTAAACCCCGTTGTGGACGCCGCACTATGAGAGTTCCTGCGCGAGAATTGGGACATATTCGCCTGGCATCCCTCAGACATGCCAGGAATCCCACGCAGGCTGGCCGAGCATAGCCTCAATATCCTAAAGGGATTCAAGCCGATCAAGCAAGCTCTTCGGCGTTTCTCCAAACCTAAGAGACAGGCCATGGGAGAAGAACTAGCCAAGTTATTGGAGGCCGGATTCATCAGAGAAGTAGAACATTCGGACTGGCTAGCAAACCTGGTGATGGTACCAAAGAAGGACAAATCCTGGTGCCTTTGTGTCAATTTCAAAGACCTCAATAAAGCTTTCCCAAAGGATCCCTTCCCCCTCCCACGCATCGATCAAATCATTGATGCTACCGCAGGACACGAGCCATTGTGTTTCCTCTACGCATACTCCGGTTACCACCAAATCAAGATGGCGGAGTCCGACCAAGCCGCAACAGCATTCATCACACCATACGGTCCCTTCTGTTTCAACACAATGCCTTTTGGGCTCAAAAACGTCGGCGCAACATATCAGCGCTTGATTCAGACATGTCTGGAGAAACAAATCGGCAAAACAGTAGAGGCATACGTAGATGATGTGGTCGTCAAAACCAAACACGTCAACTCTTTGATAGACGACTTGAGGCTCACATTCGACAACCTCCGAACATATGACATTAAGCTCAATCCGAAAAAATGCGTTTTCGGCGTACCATCCGAAAAGCTCCTGGGATTCATTGTCTCAAGTAGAGGTGTTGAAGCTAATCCGGCCAAAATCCGAGCTTTGTCAAAGTTGGCTACCCCAACAGACCTCGAACAAATCCAGAAGTTAACTGGATGCGTGGCGGCTCTAAGCCGCTTTATCTCCCGCTTAGGACAAAGGGCTTTACCCCTTTATCGCCTCGTTCGGTGCACCGAACACTTCGAGTGGACAGACGCCGCCACAACCGGATTGGAAGAAATAAAGGCCATTTTGGCAACCAACCCAATCCTGGCCGCACCAAACATCGGCGAACCAATGCTGTTGTACATTGCGGCAACTCATCAAGTTGTAAGCGTGGTGCTCGTTGTCGAACGGGAAGCGGACAGACACAAATTCCCTCTTCAAAAGCCGGTATACTATGGATCCACTATCCTCACTCCATGCAAATCACGGTACCCGCATTACCAAAAGATAACATATGCGGTATTCATGGCATCGCGGAAACTACGACACTACTTTCAAGAGTGTTCGATTACAGTAGCCTCGGAAGTGCCACTTAATGATATTATAAACAACCATGACGCTACGGGCCGGATTGCCAAATGGGCCATTGAGCTCCTCCCATTCGACATAACATACAAACCTTGATGAGCCATTAAATCGCAAGTATTGGCCGACTTCGTCGCCGAATGGACGGAGGCTGAACTCCCTAAAGAGTACGGCGCATACTCCAATTGGATCATGCACTTCGACGGTTCTAAAATGCTGGCCGGTCTAGGGGCTGGCCTCGTCCTGACGTCCCCAACCGGAGATATCGTTCAGTACGTACTGCAAATATTGTATACAGACTCCAACAATCCAGCCGAATACAAAGCTCTGTTGCATGGTCTTCGGATGGCAGTCTCCATGGGCATTCAACGCCTGGCAGTGCGTGGGGATTCAAACCTTGCAATATCCCAAATAAACGGAGACTTTGACGCCAAGGATCCGAAAATGGCGGCCTATCGAAACGTCATCCTAAAAATGTCAGCTCGGTTCGAGGGGCTTGAATTTCACCATGTGGCTCGGGAAAACAATCAGGTGGCGGATATCCTCGCCCGCATCGGTGCAAAACGCGATGCGGTCCCCCCAACATATTTTTGGAAAGGTTGTTCAAGCCATCCGTAGTGTGGGAAGGGGACACCAGTAACAACAGTCCGGACCCGTCCAAAATACCCTATACCGAACTCTCTGACACAACCGGAGGCTCTGCCACCAAAATAACACCTTCAGCCCATGAAATAATGGCCATTATTGCCCCGTGGACAGAACCATTCCTGGCCTACCTAACTAGACAGGAACTTCTGGAGGACCAAAATGAGACACGCTGCATAGTGCGGCGATCCAAGGCCTACAGGGTCCATTAGGGAGAATTGTACAAAAAAAGCACTACCGGAGTCCTTCAAAGGTGCATCTCCAAAGAGGAAGGGCGGAGTCTTTTGGCAGAAATTCACGCCGGACTCGGCGGTCATCATGTCGTAGCCCGGGCTCTTGTAAGCAAGGCATTCCATACAGGATTCTATTGGCCAACGGCCCGGGAGATGCACAGGACTTGGTCCAACGTTGCGCTGGTTGCCAGCCTTTGCAAATCAAAGCCACATGCCACCCACCGCCCTCCAAACAATCCCCATTACATGGCCCTTTGTGGTCTGCGGGCTTGACATGGTTGGACCACTTAAAGGGGGAACCTACAAGAAAAAAATAATTATTTGTCATGGTGGATAAATTCACCAAATGGATAGAGGCCCAAACGGTTAAAACAGCCGAATCCAGACCGGTGATAGATTTCATATCCGGGGTTGTACACCATTATGGCGTCCCCCATAGCATCATCACTGATAATGGCACGAACTTCATGGCCGACGAGGTAAAACTCTGGTGCAGCAAAATGGGCATCAAGCTTGATATGCCTTAGTCTATCACCCACAAACCAACGGTCAAGTCGAGCGAGCAAACGGTCTTATAATGAGCGGCATTAAACCCAGATAGTGCGTTCCATAACGGAGTCTAACACGCACTGGGTAGAGGAGCTCGACTCCGTACTCTGGGGGCTGCGGACCACGCCGAATCGTCGTACCGGATATACACCCTTCTTTATGGTGTACGGCACAGAGGCAGTCTTGCCCTGTGACATAACTCATGACTCACCTAGAGTGCGCATGTACGAAGAAAGAGAAGCCGAGCTCGATCGGCAGGACAGTCTGGACACCTTGGAGGAGGAGCGCGACGTAGCCAAAGCCCGTTCCGCATTTTATCAGCAATAGGCTCGCAGATACCAAAGCAGAGAAGTATGGGCCAAAACTTATAACATTGGCGAACTAGTTCTATGCCTGCCAGATAAGAAAAAGAACAAGCTCGAGCCCAAATGGGAAGGTCCCTTCATTATTGACCAAGTTCTGACCGGTGGAGCGTACCGACTGCAGGATGCATCGACTAGTCGACTCGAGCCGAACCCATGGAACGCGGCCAGGCTCCGAAGATTCTACGCCTAGCACCGGACTCTATGTTAGTCCCCTCCCTTTGTCCATTTTTCGCATATACATTATCTGTCTTGTTTTCCTTTCTTTCTTTATTTTCTTATTCCTCTAGGCCTTCAAGGGTCACCTTGTGCCTCGCTTGCACATTACAGATGCGCTAGCCACACTCTTCATACCTGGGGGCTTCTTTCACAGAAGCTTAAATTATTTATCAGGGCTTCATGCCCAACACATGTGTTATACTTCCGCATGTACCTTTTTTTCACCATTATATGCATCGATATGACTTAAGTTTTGGCCAAGATGGGTTGCCTGGCTCTTGTATTTATGCCCTATGTTCCCATTAATTCGGCTAGGGCATAAGGGAGAGCATCTTTGCGATTATTACTACCGAGTCAGCCGGATGTGTACCTCAGACTGGGTGAAGCCGAAAGCTAGCATTCTTAAGGGAATATTCGGTCGGTGAACAAAAGATGATTTTTATTTTTCATATCTGCCCCCAGATGTTTTTCCTGCATTTCCTATCGCAGTCCGGACATGCACTTTACGGCATGCTTACCTAGGGAAAGGAACCCTTAACGGAACTATTCTCCCTAAAGAGTACGGCGCATACTCCAATTGGATCATGCACTTCGACGGTTCTAAAATGCTGGCCGGTCTAGGGGCTGGCCTCGTCCTGACGTCCCCAACCGGAGATATCGTTCAGTACGTACTGCAAATATTGTATACAGACTCCAACAATGCAGCCGAATACAAAGCTCTGTTGCATGGTCTTCGGATGGCAGTCTCCATGGGCATTCAACGCCTGGCAGTGCGTGGGGATTCAAACCTTGCAATATCCCAAATAAACGGAGACTTTGACGCCAAGGATCCGAAAATGGCGGCCTATCGAAACGTCATCCTAAAAATGTCAGCTCGGTTCGAGGGGCTTGAATTTCACCATGTGGCTCGGGAAAACAATCAGGTGGCGGATATCCTCGCCCGCATCGGTGCAAAACGCGATGCGGTCCCCCCAACATATTTTTGGAAAGGTTGTTCAAGCCATCCGTAGTGTGGGAAGGGGACACCAGTAACAACAGTCCGGACCCGTCCAAAATACCCTATACCGAACTCTCTGACACAACCGGAGGCTCTGCCACCAAAATAACACCTTCAGCCCATGAAATAATGGCCATTATTGCCCCGTGGACAGAACCATTCCTGGCCTACCTAACTAGACAGGAACTTCTGGAGGACCAAAATGAGACACGCTGCATAGTGCGGCGATCCAAGGCCTACAGGGTCCATTAGGGAGAATTGTACAAAAAAAGCACTACCGGAGTCCTTCAAAGGTGCATCTCCAAAGAGGAAGGGCGGAGTCTTTTGGCAGAAATTCACGCCGGACTCGGCGGTCATCATGTCGTAGCCCGGGCTCTTGTAAGCAAGGCATTCCATACAGGATTCTATTGGCCAACGGCCCGGGAGATGCACAGGACTTGGTCCAACGTTGCGCTGGTTGCCAGCCTTTGCAAATCAAAGCCACATGCCACCCACCGCCCTCCAAACAATCCCCATTACATGGCCCTTTGTGGTCTGCGGGCTTGACATGGTTGGACCACTTAAAGGGGGAACCTACAAGAAAAAAATAATTATTTGTCATGGTGGATAAATTCACCAAATGGATAGAGGCCCAAACGGTTAAAACAGCCGAATCCAGACCGGTGATAGATTTCATATCCGGGGTTGTACACCATTATGGCGTCCCCCATAGCATCATCACTGATAATGGCACGAACTTCATGGCCGACGAGGTAAAACTCTGGTGCAGCAAAATGGGCATCAAGCTTGATTATGCCTTAGTCTATCACCCACAAACCAACGGTCAAGTCGAGCGAGCAAACGGTCTTATAATGAGCGGCATTAAACCCAGATTAGTGCGTTCCATAACGGAGTCTAACACGCACTGGGTAGAGGAGCTCGACTCCGTACTCTGGGGGCTGCGGACCACGCCGAATCGTCGTACCGGATATACACCCTTCTTTATGGTGTACGGCACAGAGGCAGTCTTGCCCTGTGACATAACTCATGACTCACCTAGAGTGCGCATGTACGAAGAAAGAGAAGCCGAGCTCGATCGGCAGGACAGTCTGGACACCTTGGAGGAGGAGCGCGACGTAGCCAAAGCCCGTTCCGCATTTTATCAGCAATAGGCTCGCAGATACCAAAGCAGAGAAGTATGGGCCAAAACTTATAACATTGGCGAACTAGTTCTATGCCTGCCAGATAAGAAAAAGAACAAGCTCGAGCCCAAATGGGAAGGTCCCTTCATTATTGACCAAGTTCTGACCGGTGGAGCGTACCGACTGCAGGATGCATCGACTAGTCGACTCGAGCCGAACCCATGGAACGCGGCCAGGCTCCGAAGATTCTACGCCTAGCACCGGACTCTATGTTAGTCCCCTCCCTTTGTCCATTTTTCGCATATACATTATCTGTCTTGTTTTCCTTTCTTTCTTTATTTTCTTATTCCTCTAGGCCTTCAAGGGTCACCTTGTGCCTCGCTTGCACATTACATATGCGCTAGCCACACTCTTCATACCTGGGGGCTTCTTTCACAGAAGCTTAAATTATTTATCAGGGCTTCATGCCCAACACATGTGTTATACTTCCGCATGTACCTTTTTTTCACCATTATATGCATCGATATGACTTAAGTTTTGGCCAAGATGGGTTGCCTGGCTCTTGTATTTATGCCCTATGTTCCCATTAATTCGGCTAGGGCATAAGGGGAGCATCTTTGCGATTATTACTACCGAGTCAGCCGGATGTGTACCTCAGACTGGGTGAAGCCGAAAGCTAGCATTCTTAAGGGAATATTCGGTCGGTGAACAAAAGATGATTTTTATTTTTCATATCTGCCCCCAGATGTTTTTCCTGCATTTCCTATCGCAGTCCGGACATGCACTTTACGGCATGCTTACCTAGGGAAAGGAACCCTTAACGGAACTATTCTCCCTGGAAGATGTTTCTTACTACCCATGTAATATAACATAACTAGTTGGGCACTTGTCTGATAAAGCACTAATGACCCCTACGCCTGGTCTCGACGCATACCCCGGTTCTTATATAACTGAGCGGGTATTCAGATACACTCCGGACTATTGGGCCCGGAGGCTGAAGCAAAAAGGTTTGCTACGACAAATGATCTACAATCTGGCTAGAAGGCATTATACATGTCACTTTAATTACATAGTCATGCAGACTAACTAAATTCTTATTCTATACCATCCAACAGGCGGTTTAGCTTACAATCCTGTTGGGAATACTTTTCGGCTAATTCTACTTGCCCATAAACTAAGCTAACAGGGATCTCTTTTCCGTCGGGCCCCACAGGTCCGACCTCGTCCATGTAATTTGGGTCTGCTTTGGTATACCGCGTCTTCACCATGGCCCAGGCTTCTCTGGCACCCTGTCGGCAGGCTGATATCTTCCATAATTGGAAGCACCGCCGTGCTCGTTTGAGCTTCTCCGCAAGCTCTGCAACGCCCTCTGGCAGGGAGACGGACGACCACAAGGCCTGGGCAACACCCTGCATCACCTGCCGAACTTGTTCATGCAGATGTGACAGCTCGGGCAGAAGATCTCCCGCAGACCTGGGCATTTCCTTCGCGGGACGACACGTCAGCATACCTACAGACATAACGCTGTTAGTTGGCTTCTTCGCCAAATACCTTTAAAGGATTCGTTCAAGCACTTATTGAAAATGCCGTGCCGAAGCCTCTTATTCTCCTTCTCAGCTGCAAGTTGGCCCCGGACATCTTTTAGTTCCACGTTCAGCTTTATATTGGCGTCTTGAAGATTGTTTTTCTCCCGCCTAACCTCAGTCAGCACGCGTTTGCCAGCCTCTAGCTGCCACATAACATGCTGGTCCCCTGGATTTTCTCCGGATTCATCTGCAAAATCTATTGTTAGATTTGCAGCCATGCTACACACTATATGGTAACCATCATTCTTTAAAATGTTACCAGCGGGAGGCTTTTTCTGTTCCTGCAATGCGGCAACAGCGGGCCGCAGTTGGGTCTTGCACTCCTCCAGCTCCTGGGACAGCCTAGTATTCTTCTGCGTAAGAACCTGCACAATAAAGATGATCCTTAAATCAGTTATGCTAACTGTTTCAAGTCTCAAGGGCTACTGATACATATAAATTGTCAGATTCACTCACCCGTACATCCTTTACATACTGATCCGTGGCTCTGGCTAGACCATCTTGAGCGGCACGGAGGTACGCCTCTAGAGAATTGAAGGCATCAAACGCCTCTGGTGAGAAACAAGCGTCACGGAGTACGACCTGGCGGCGCCTATGATTCATGGCGCTTTCCACTTCTAAGTTTGTAGCGGATAATCTATCCACATCCTTTGTAGGGGGGATTATCCGGCTCCTGCCCCATATTGGCTTCTGCCTCCATGTACGGTCCTGGCGCCCGACTGGTGGAAGCGTGATCGGCAACATCGTCGGACATATTCCGGCGAGCGTTTTTTCTGTTAAAGAAACACGGGCGTCATTACATTTCGAGAAAGACGACAACCACAGAGTTGGGTTTGTTATACCTTTGTGTCGGCGTCTCCGTCCTGACCGCCTTCCTTTTTGGCCTACCCGGCCTCGGTGCCTCCTGTTGGCGCGTTGCTGCGGGTTCGGCAGGGCGTCCCGAATGCCTTCCCTCTAAAGATGCCATGTGTGTATGGTTGGTGAAGTGCCTAAAAGGGGTTCCTAGTTTTGGAGTTGGGATTTTTGGTTTTCCTTACTTGCGATGCAGGGAGCAGTCCGGGATAGTCGGTCGTAATGGCCACCATGGCATCGTCGCAGCTTAACTGATAGAACTGCCATTCTATCAGCTCCACAAATATAACCGAATCTTCTTCAAGTCCGGAGTCGAGGGCCCGGTCAAGGTCTTATGGTTGTGGAGAAGGGCTGCTTACCTCCTTTATGGCTTTTTGCAGTTCCTGCCACAAAGTGGCAAGGTGAATACTTACGACAAAGAGTGCGGGAAAAATGGGAGCAGGGAGATATAACTTACCCAGCTTGGAGGATTGTACATGGAGAATCCATCCCGTGGCTTGATGTGGGAGAACTCCTCTTCCTCACCCTTGAACAATTCGGACAAAATCTTCGCTAAAGCGGCAGCATTGTCCGGACCCTTACACCCGCAGCGGGTGGTGTCATCCGCCCCGTTATAACACCACAAGGGGTGACCTCGGTATTGAAGTGGTTGCACTCCCCGCATTATGCAAATCGACATGACTTCGATCATTGTCAATCCTGATTGAGCCATTGCTTTGATCCGGTTCATCAGATAGAGGACTTCTCTGTTATCTTCCGCCTTGGGGCTCCGTGGGCGCCAACTTCGGCGCTTCTTCAGCAGAGCATTGTCGAACTCCGGTATCGGTGATGGGCCATATTTCGGCTCCGCCCACTTGATAAAGGGATCTCCCCTGTATGCGAGGGACGAGGCAGAATAGCCTTTTCCACAGCTCGAAGTCAACCTCACAGCCCAGGAGAAACTCGCAGAGAGCAACATAGACGGCGATGTGTAGAATGGAGGCAGGGGTGAGATTGTGTAATTGGAGGCCGTAGAACTCCAGGAGCCCGTGGAGGAACGGATGAATTGGAATTCGAGTCCCCTTAGTAGATAAGGTACAAGGCAGACCCATTCCCCCATGGAGGGACAGGGAAAGCTCTCCACTTGCTCCCCGCCATTGTAGGTGGGAAGCCCGGCTCGAACGGGCACCATATACGCCGGAGGGAGAAATCCCTTAGTCTGCAGTTCGACTAATCGACTGTGCGGGAATGAACACCTCTCCCAATCACCGGGCTTAGGGCTACGGGGGCGGGAGGAGGAGCTGCGAAGGTCGGCCATGCTGGAATGGATCTTTCTGAAACGCACTCTGATGGATTCTTACTAGGGGGAGGATGGTATGGATCGTATCTAAGAATCCCCATCCCTTTAATAGACAATTTATTTATCTGGCTAGGGCGACGATTGTAAGAACGCCCTGGCGCCTCGTATTCATTCGACGCGTGGGAGATAGCCCTTATTGGGAACAGAAGCCAAGAGGTTCAACATTTATGGAGTCGGACATTTCTTACGGACACTTGAAGATTGGAGAAGAACCCGCCTTGCAATGTCGAATACAACACTGCGCGCCGGACTCATCGTCATTGAAGCCTGGTTCGGGGGCTATTGAGGGAGTCTTGGATTAGGGGGTCTTCGGACAGCCGGATTATATCCTTTGGTCGGACTGTTGGACTATGAAGATACAATATTGAAGACTTCTTCTCGTGTCCGGATGGGACTCTACTTGGCATGGAAGGCAAGCTTAGGCAATACGGATATGTATATCTTCTCCTTTGTAACCGACCTTGTGTAACCCTAGCCCCCTCTAGTGTCTATATAAACCGGAGGGTTTTAGTCCGTAGGACAACATACAATCATACCATAGGCTAGCTTCTAGGGTTTAGCCTCTTCGATCTCGTGGTAGATCTACTCTTGTACTACCCATATCCTCAATATTAATCAAGCAGGACGTAGGGTTTTACCTCCATCAAGAGGGCCCAAACCTGGGTAAAACATTGTGTCCCCTGCCTCCTGTTACCATCCGCCTTAGACGCATAGTTCGGGAACCCCTACCCGAGATCCGCCGGTTTTGACACCGACAACGGACCTCCTACGGTCGAAACGGGGGTCCTTTTGATCGGGAGGGGTGTGGCGTACCGCAAAACGGACGAAACAGACCTCCTACGGTTGAAAAGGGGGTCCTGTTGATCGGGAGGGGTGTGGCGTACCGCAAAACAGACGAAACAGACCTCCTACGGTCGAAACGGGGGTCTTGTTCATCGGGAGGGGTGTGGCGTACCGCAAAACGGGACTCCACGGGATACTGTTCATCTCCACCGTCGACCTCCTCTAGCCTCCACGGGCTACCGTCGACCTCCTCCAGCCTCCACGGGCTCCTGTTCATCGAGCCTCCATCGCGCGCTACTTCACCGGCTATTGTTCAACCACCCCTCCACAGGCACCCCTCCACCGTCTACTGTTCATCCAGCCCTCCACACCACGGGGTCCTGTTCAACCACCCCTCCATGGGCACCCCTCCACCGTCTACTGTTCATCCAGCCCTCCACACCACAGGGTCCTGTTCATCCAGAGGCAACGCCACCGCTCACTGTTCATCCAACCCCCCTCCCCCCCCCCCACAATGCTCACTGTTCATCCAATCGATCGGCTTCAGTTAGCAGCAGTAGCGAAGGAATCGCTCGATCGGGTTCAGTTAATAGCCATCGATCAATCGCTCGGGTTTAGTAACGCATAGCCTGCAGTGCAATCGCTCGGGTTCAGTTAGAGCCCAACGCCTCGCTCGGGTTCAGTTAGAGCCAACGCCTCGCACACACCCGCATACGTGTATGAGAGAAACGCGCATCGCTCGGCCCTCGACCTCCCACCATAATCGGGAACTCCCTGAAATCCCCCCCCCCTCTCGCTTCTACCACGGTTTTTTCCGTCATGGACGGCCCAAAGAATGTCATGCATCTGCGTCTCTGGCCCGCCCAGGACGAAAAGCCCATTTTCTATCATGATTTTTTGTTATAGAAGTAGGATCCCACCACATCTATGATGATACCGGGTTTTGTCACAATTATCGTCATAGACGTGTCATATGTATGGCAGAATTTTTTTTCGTTCAGCCCAAAATGTCACGGATGTGTCTTTTTTGTAGTGATGACAAAGCACCTCTTCCAATTGCAAGATAAATAGATCAAGTTGGCCAAACAAAACCAAATATCGGAGAAGAAATATGAGGCTATAAGTAATCATGCATATAAGAGATCAAATAAGACTCAAATAACTTTCATGGATAAAAAGATAGATCTGATCATAAACTCAAAGTTCATCGGATACCAACAAACACACCGCAAAAAGAGTTCCATCATATGGATCTCCAAGAGACCATTCTATTGAGAATCAAAAGAGAGAGAGGAAGCCATCAAGCTAATAACTACAGACCCGTAGGTCTACTAAGAACTACTCACGCATCATCGGAGAGGCACCAATGGACATGATGCACCCCTCCGTGATGGTGTCTAGATTGGATCTCGTGGTTCTGAAACTTGCGGCGACTGGAATTGATTTTCATTGAATCCCCTAGGGTTTCTGTAATATTGGGTATTTATAGAGCAAATAGGCGGTTCAGGGGGCACCTGAGGTGGGCACAACCCACTAGGGCGCGCTTGGGCCTCCAGGAGCGCCCTGGTGGGTTGTGCTCCCCTCGGAGCACCCCCAGGCGCTTCTCTGGCCTACTAAATGTCTTCTGGTCCCAAAAAATCCACAAATAGTTTCACAACGTTTGGACTTCGTTTGGCATTTATTTCCTGCGATGTAGAAAACATGCAGAAAACAGCAACTGGCACTTGGCACTATGTCAATAGGTTAATACCAAAAAATGATATAAAATGATTGGTAAACATCCAAGAATGCTAATATAACAGCGTGGAACAATCAAAAGTTATAGATACATTCGAGACGTATCAGCAGTTTACCCAGGTTCAGGCCACCTTGCGGTGTAAAACCCTACTCCTGCTTTGTGGTGGATTAGCATTGAGTTGGGTTGAGGATGAACTACTACAGTGGGAGAACAACCTCAGGAGGCATGTTCTTGTGTTTGTGTGAGCTGGTGAGTGTGAGGATGGACTGGGTCCGGATCCCCTTCTACGGCGGTGGCTAGGCTCTATTTATAGTGACCTTGGTCCTCTCCCCAAAATGAATGCGGGAAGGGATCCCAGAACGGCCAAATTCGAAGGGAGACAGCTAGTACATATTATCCTAACGAAAGGTGGTCTTCGCCTGCAGAGCTTCAGGTCGTGATGCCATGGTGGGCTCGGCGATGACCTCCGTCCTGCCGTCTTGGTGGTCTTGGTCTTGTAGCTTAGAAATGGAAACCTTTGGTTGATTCCTCGGGACTCCGCGCCTGCGCTTGCCTCCTTAGCACCAAAGAGGAAACCTGCTGAACTACGACCGTTGGCGCCTACCTGGCCTTGGTCGTAATGGCTTGCATCATACGAGCCTCACGGGGTGAGGGCTTGAATAGAAATCTCCGCTCCTCAGACGCTAGCCTGAGGAGGCCGCTCATTCTGGAGGTCTTGGCGTCATCCGCCTCGCGAGGCTTGGCCGCTCGTGAAGGTGTTGTGCTGCTGGTGCTGAAGATGGGCCATACCAGGCCATCGATGGAGCCATGCTATGGGCCGCAGGCAGGCAAGTCTGGGCACCCCGGTTCCCAGAACGCCAACAACCAATTATTTTTCACCTTGGGGTATGCGGATCATAACTCGTAATAGGTGTCTAGAACTTGCAAGATAGGATCGAAAACACAAATATATTCATGAAAGCATAATAGGTTCAGATCCGAAATCATGGCACTCGGGCCCTAGTGTAAAGCATTAAGCATAGCAAAGTCATAGCAACATCAATCTCAGAACATAGTGTATACTATGGATCAAACCCTAACAAAACTAACTCAATTACATGATAAATCTTATCCAAGCCATCACTGTTTAGCAAGCCTACGATGGTATTACCCACACACAGCGTTGAGCAACATGAAATTGGTGATGGAGGATGGATGATGATGACGATGGCGACGATTCCCCTCTCCAGAGCCCCGAACGGACTCCATATCTGCCCTCTCGATGAAGAATCGGAGGTGGCAGCGGCTCCGTGTCGTAAAACGCAATGAATCCTTCTCTCTAATTTTTTTCTCCCCAAACGTGAATATATGGAGTTGGAGTTGAGGTTGGTGGAGGTCCAGGCGACCCACAAGGCAGGGGGTTGTGCCCTAGGGGGGTGGGCGCACCCTCCACCCTTGTGGACAGTAGGTGGGTCCCCCTCGGTTGATTCTTTTGCCAATATTTTTTATTTATTCCAAAAATATTCTTCATGGATTTTCAGGTCATTCCGAGAACTTCTATTTCTGCAGAAAAATAACACCATGGCAATTCTGCTGAAAACAGCGTCAATCCGGGTTAGTTCCATTCAAATCATGCAAATTAGAGTCCAAAACATGGGCAAAAGAGTTTGGAAAAGTAGATACGAAGGAGAAGTATCACTACCGCTTAGCGATAAAGTAAAGCATTACACAGCGCTTAATGATTGACACGCAGGTCATATAATAACTAAAGAGAACCTATGGCTCTATCGGCGTCCTGGGAACGGGGGTACCCAGACTTGCCTACCTATGGCCCACGGCGTGGTTCCACCAGCGGCCTGGTATGGCCCATGTTCAGCAGGAACAACTCAAGACCCTCGCGAGGGGCCAAGCCTCGCGAGGCGAATGACGCCAAGACCTCCTTGGGGGCAGCCGCGCTAGGCTGGCTCCGGAGGAGTGGAGATATCAATGCAAGGGGCACCTCGAGAGGTTCAAGTGACATGAGCCATGACGACCAAGGCCAGGCGGGTGCCAGTGGGTGGAGTGTACCAGTTTCCTCTTTGGTGCTAAAGAGGCAGGAGCAGGCGAGGAGTCCCGAGGCATCAGGCAAAGGTTTCCATATTGGTGCAACAAGACCAAGACCAGCAGGACGGCAGGATGGAGGTCACCAAGGATCCCACAATAGCGTCACCACCAGATTCTTTGGCAGGCGAAGACTACCTTTTGTCAGAATATCTTGTACTAGTTGTCCCCCTTCAAACTTGGCCGTTGTGGGATCCCTTCCCACCTAAACATTTGGGAACAGGACCAGGGCCTCTATAAAGAGGGCTAGCGACCACCGTAGCAAGGGATGGATCATTTCAGATCTCCCTCACACACATTAGTTCATCGAGCTCAAGAACACCTCTCCTTAGGAGGCAATTCATCCACTGTACTAGTTCATCCCTAGCCCTCGAGGCAATCCACCACCACCACATTGGAGTAGGGTATTACACCACAACGGTGGCCCAAACCAGTATAAAACTCTATGTCACGTGTTCTTCGAGTTCGTCGAGCTAGGCCATGAGATCGTTGAGCAAGCGAACTAGCGAGGGAGAGAATCCTTCGTGCGCACCCCAGAGTACGAACCTCAAGGGTTTGCCGGAACCCACAATCCGACAGGCTCCTACCGATTGTCGTACTCATCGACATGCAAGTCGTGATAATCTATACCAAGCATGATAATCTCATACACCAAACATATCTCATCATGTCTTTGGCCATATCATATCACAACATACCCTGCAAAAACAAGTTAGACCTCCTCTCCTTTGTTGTTGCATGTTTTCGTGGATTCTATGGGTAACTAGTAAGAACCGTTCTCACCTACGCAAAGCCACAATGGTGATATGCAAGTTGCTATTTAACCTTCTACAAGGACCGCCTTTGTCGAATCCGATTCAACTAAGGTGGGAGAGACAGACACCCGCCAGCCATCTTTATGCAACAAGTTGCATGTCAATCGATGGAACCTCTCTCATGTACATGGACATGTAAAGTTGGTCCGGGCCGCTTCATCCCACAAAACCGCTGAATCAAAATAAGACCAAGGAAGGAAGCAATCTGAATATCATTGTATATGAACATAGAGTCTATCACACCCGATCATCACGTGGTGCCTTGAAACAACAAACTTTCGCAATGGCGCACACTTGGGGAGAACAAAATTATATCCTGAAATTTTAGTGAGGGATCTCCTAATAATGCTTCCGTCGTCCTCAGCAAAATAAGATGCATAAAATGATTAACATCACATGCAAATCATAAGTGACATGATATGGGTATCATCTTGTGCTTTTGATCTCCATCTTCAAAGCACTGGCATGATCTCCATGGTCACCGGCACGACACCATGATCTCCATCATCGTGTCGCCATCGAGGTTGTCACGCCAACCATGCTTCTACAACTATTGCTACCTCTTACTGATAAAGTAATGCATTACATAGCGCTTAATGATTAACACGCAGGTCATATAATTATTAAAGACAACCCTATGGATCCTACCGGTTGCCGTATTCATCGACATAAAAGTCATGCCAATCTATACAAAGCACGATCATCTCATACATCAATTATATCTCATCATTTCTTTGGCCATGTCATATCACAACATACCCTGCAAAAACAAGTTAGACGTCCTCTACTTTGTTGTTGCATGTTTTAGGTGGCTGCTATGGGTAAATAGTACGAACCGTTGTTACCTACGCAAAGCCACAACGGTTTTATGGAAGTTGCTATTTAACCTTCTACAAGGACCGCAGATACGTCTCCAACTTATCTATAATTTTTTATTGTTCCATGTTGTTATATTATCATTCTTCGATGTTTTACAATCATTTTATAGCAACTTTATATCATTTTTGGGACTAACCTATTCACATAGTGCCGAGTGCCAGTTGCTGTTTTCTGCTTGTTTTTTACATCGTAGGAAATCGATACCAGACGGAGTCCTAACACAGCGAAACTTTTTGTGGATTTTTTCTGGACCAGAGGACACCATATGGGACAAGAAAGTACCCGAGGGGTGCTTCGAGGGGAGCACAACCCACCAGGGCACGCTTGGGGGCCCAGGCGCACCCAGGTGGGTTGTGCCCACCTCGGCGGCCTCCCACACCGCCTGTTTTCTCTATAAATACCCCAATATTCTAGAAACGCTAGGAGAGTCGACCAAAATCAATTCCAACCACCGCAAGTTCCATAACCACCAGATCCAATCTAGACACCATCATGGAGGGGTTCATCATCCTCATTGGTGCCTCTCCGGTGATGCATGAGTAGTTCATTGTATACCTACGGGTCCGTAGTTAGTAGCTAGATGGCTTCCTCTCTCTCTTTTGGTTCTCAATACAATGGTCTCTTGGAGATCTATTTGATGTAACTCTTTTTGCAGTGTGTTTGTTGGGATCCGATGAACTTTGAGTTTATGATCAGATATATGTTTTTATCCATGAAATTTATTTGAGTCTTTCGATATCTTATATGCATGGTTACTTATAGCCTCGTATTTCTTCTTCGAATCTCTGTTTTAGTTAGGCCAGCTAGATCGATTTTTCTTGCCATGGGAAGAGGTGCTTTGTGATGGGTTCGATCTTACGGTGATTGATCCCAGTGACAGAAGGGGAACCGACACGTATTTATCTTTGATATTAAGGATAACAAGATGGGGTCTATTTCTACATAAATAGATCTTGTCTACATCATGTCATCGTTCTTATTGTATTACTCCATTTCTCTGCGAACTTAATACACTAGATGCATGTTGGATAGCGGTTAATGTGTGGAGTAATAGTAGTAGATGTAGGCAGAAGTCGGTCTACTAATCTTGGACGTGATGCCTATCTAATGATCATTGCCTGGATATCGTCATGATTATTTGACGTTCTATCAATTGCCCAACAGTAATTTGTTTACCCACCGTATGCTATTTTTCTTGAGAGAAGCCACTTGTGAAATCTATCACCCGCGGGTCTCTTCTTTATTATATTTGCCTTCGCGATCTATTTTTATTTGCTTTTATTTTCAGTTCTATTAATCCAAAAACACAAAAATACCTTGCAGCAATTTATTGTTATTTATTTTATCTCGCGTTCCCGCGATATCTATTTATCCAATCTATCATATTTTTATCTCGTCAACTTGCCAATTTCTGGCGCCGTTACCCGTAAGGGTTGACAACCCCTTTAATAGGTCGGGTTGCGAGTATTTGTTATTTGTGTGCGGGTGCCGTTCACATAGTGTTGTGTGGTTCTCCTACTGGTTCGATAACCTTGGTCTCATCACTAAGGGAAATACCTATCGTAGATGTGTTGCATCATCACTTCCTCTTTGGGGAAATACCGACGTAGTTGAAGCCGCATCAAAAGAAATTTCTGGCGCCGTTGCTGGGGAGACATCATCAACATCTACCAGGTTCCAAATCACAAATCTCATCTCCTTGCAATTTACATTATTTGCCATTTGCCTCTCGTTTTCCTCTCCCCCACTTCACAAAAAATTACCGTTTTATTCGCCTTCTTTCTCATCCGCATTTCTCGTTGGACTTTTGTATGCTAGATTTGTCACCATGAGTGACTTTGGTATGGTTGAAACAGATGATGGCCTAATGATACGTCTCCAACGTTTCTATAATTTATGAAGTATTCATGTTGTTATATTATCATTCTCGGATGTTTTACAATCATTTTATAGCAACTTTATATCATTTTTTGGGACTAACCTATTGACCCAGTGCCTAGTGCCAGTTGCTATTTTTTGCTTGTTTTTTACATTATAGGAAATCAATATCAAATGGAGTCCAAACACCACGAAACTTTTTGTGGATTTTTTATGGACCAGAAGACATCAAGTGGGCCAGAGCAGCACCTGGGGGGGTGCCCCGAGTGGGCACAACCCACCTGGGCGCGCCCAGGTGGGTTGTGCCCACCTTGGTGGCCTCCCGCACTGCCTCTTAGCCCTATAAATTCCCAAATATTCCAAAACCCTTGGGGTTAAGCCTTGTTGAGTATCGTGATTATTAGGAAAGCTAGGATAATGTAGGATATTATTCTACCTTGCTTTGTACTCCAACATGATCATGTACTCCTATAAAAATGCCCATGAGGCTCAAGCAATACAACGAACAATTCCAACAATCCTCTCTCTCCCTTCTAACATGGTATCAGCCTAATCGATCCTAATCCCTAGTCGTCGCCGCTTCCGCACCCGCGCACCGCCCCCGGGGCGGTCGGCCTCCATGACTGCCGTCGGGGACCGCACCGCCCGTACCTAGGGTTCGTCCACCGGTCGTCTTGATAGGCTGCCCTAGAGAGCCTTTTTCCCGAGCCCTTGCTCCGGGGTTTTGCGCTCTCTCGCTAGTCATTTTGATCAGGATTTTTCTTTCTGGTTTTCAAATCTAACCTTGATCGGTTTGCGTCGCCCGCCACCACCATTAATCCTCGAGCACCTTGACTCCAACAGTGGTGCGACTAGCCGGCCTACCCTTCAACTCGGCAGACACGCAAGGCGAGGCGGCCCGTTAGGGCCAGCCACCGTCCGCTCATCGGTCCGCCCGTCGCCCTGCACCGGTCGTTATGGCCGTGCTTTGATCGGGACACCTGCATCACCCTGACCCGGTGGCCTTGCGCCATGTGATGGCCAATTATAGCCGTCGTTCGCGCGCCAGACCGCCCATCGATCCATGTCACCCGCCTCCACCGCGCCTACATGGCGGCCCTGTGGTCCACCTCGTCGGCCTCGTCCCTGACTGTATCGGGCTGGCTGCGCCAGGCTCGTCGGCTGCCTCAACTCGGGCGCCACTGCTACGTTGATCACTCGGGCCTCGCTGCCCGGGCACCAGCGCTGCTTTGGCAGCCCAGGTGCCGGTGCTAACACGCTCGTCTGCATGATGTCCCACGCCGTCCATCATCGCCGGCTTCATCTCGGACTCCGCCGCCACCACACCTCCACCGAGCGGCGTCCCCGACCTCACGCGTGATCGGCTTGATCACCCACTCGCTACCACGATCCGCCTCATCTATGCCATGCGACCGACCTGGCCCGTTGGTTATGCGCGCCTCCACAGGTCCCATGAAGATCGTCCCTGAGTTCAGCGCGCCCCTCCACCGATCGAGCAACGGGCTGCCGTTGCGTCGCTCCATCGGGCTGCAGCGCCGCTGCCCCGTGGTTCTCCTCGTGGCTGCGTCGCCCCAACGGGCCATAGTGTCGCAATACGCGGTCCCAGCCACCGCCCCGAGGCCGTCCCCACAGTTGCACCGAGACGTGCTCCGTCGCTGCACCACCCCTGCGGGCCATAGTGTCGCTACCCGCAGTGCCCGCCGCCGCCCCAGGTATTCCTGTCGTCGCCCCGACCTTCCAACCACTGATGCGTCACCCCTCGGGCCATAGCGCCGCGGCCCTCTTCGCCATCACCGCACGTCGACCTCACGCGGTATGCTCCGCACTGTCTCCCTTGGCACGAGAACGCCACCGTCCGCATCGGTCTTCGTCACGCTGTCAAGGTTCTTCACCTACTTCGAGCACCGCTGTCGCGCTCCTAACGTAGCTGCAGCCGCCGCCGTCAATCCACCGTCGCCGCTCTTCTTTGGCTGCCACCGCCGCCAACCACATATCTACCACCGCCCGTACACCTTCTTCATCTTCGTCCAGCACCAGCCCGTTGCCAGTGTCGCCATCATCTACCCCGGCCACTTCGTCTACTCCGATAACCGGGGCGACATCGGCCTCGCGCCGATTGGCACCGCAACCGTCGTCGAGTTCTTCTCTACTGGCCTGTACGACTTCTCCGACATGGCGTACAACTCATGCAGGTCCCTCATCGACGCATGCTCAGTGCTGGCAACAACGATGCGTGCCTTCGTCCATGACGTGTCCCCGGGCCTGGCAAGCCTGGTGCGGCGCTTCGTCAACTTCTTCTCCGTCCGTTCACGCATGCCCGGTGCTGGCAACAGCGATGCGTGCCTCATCCACGACGTGTCCTTGGGCTTGGCACACCCGATGCGACGCCTCGTCAACACCGTCTTGTCTCCGGCGCACCCCTACTCCGACACCACTGCGCCCATGCTAACTCGGTGCCTCCTTGCGCCCGTGGCTCCACGGCGACTTCCTCGACACCAGCCACCCCGACCCGACATCGACCACGACATTCTTCACACGGCTACCTCGACCTGGTATCATTTTATGAGGGTTCGAAAACCAATCTCATGTATGTACGATGGAACGTCGGACTCGTCTAACCGTGTCCTCGGTCTTGACGAACTGCCATCTTTTTTGGTTGTTGAGGCCGTCTAGTGTGCGGCTGTTAGAGCCGTCGCACGTAAAGAACGGTTGGCATTTCCGCTAACTGTGATGACGCCTCGCGGACCGAGCATCTTGAGCTTGAGAAAAGCATAATGCGGTATTGTGTTAAAACGAGCGAAAGCCGCTCTTCCGAGCAGTGCTTGATAATCACTTCGGAATGGAGCAATGTGAAAAATTAACGTTTCGCTTCGGAAGTTATCGGAAGAACCGAATACCACCTCTAGTGGTAGAGAGCCCGTACAGCAGGCCTCTTGGCATGGTATTACTCCCTTGAAGGTAGTACTACTATGGCTTATTTGTGTCTGGTCTATCCCCATTTTGCGGACTGTGTCCTGATATATCAGATTTAGATCACTTCCGCCGTCCATTAGGACCCTTGTGAAATGGTACCCATTTATTATTGGGTCTAACACCAAGGCCGTCAGTCCTTCGCGTCGGATATTTGTATTGTGATCCCTACGATCAAAAGTGATCGGGCAGGCCAACCAAGGGTTGAGCCTAGGGGTTACAGGCTTTATGGCGCGTGTGCATCGGGGTGCATGATTGCTTCTCACCTTTGTCACATGGATCACGCTTACTGTTTTAACTTACGGTGGGAACTTTTTCTGTCCTCTGGTACTTTGTTGGCGAGGTTCATCCTTGTCTTTGCTTGGTGTCTCTTTTCCTTTGTGTTCGGCATTTAGCTTGCCGGCCTGCTTGAAGACCCAACACTCTCTGTGGGTATGGTTTGCAGGTTTGTGTAGGGTGGCATGAATCTAACAGAGTTTGTCAATAATTTTGTTTAGGCCAGATTGTCCTTCTCTACTGACTTTGAAAGGCTTTTTCCGCTGACCTCGTCGAGAGCCCCTGAATCTGGCGTTTACCGCCGTGTTATCTGGGCTACCTTCTTTATTTTGACGCTTGTTTTTGCTGCGTCGTGGTTTACCATTGCCATCCCTGACTACGGATGTGCTTGGGTCGCTGGTGCTGCTACGGGCCAACCAGCTGTCCTCACCCGCGCAAAAGCGGGTCATGAGGCTTGTTAGGGCTGCCATTGTTCTCGGTTTTTCTTGACCGAGGTGTCTGGCGAGCCATTCGTCTTGGACGCTGTGTTTGAAAGCTGCTAAATCTATTCCAAAGCTTTCGGGCGGACTCTCCGGATTGTTGGATTATATGACTTAAATCGTCTGCATCTAGAGGTCGGACATAAGTCCCTTGAAAATTGGCCCGGAAAACGTCCTCGAGCTACTCCCAACTTCCAATTGAGTTTTTGGGGAGGCTTTTCAGCCAGTGCCTAACTGGCCCTTTAAGCTTGAGGGGCAAGTATTTAATGGCGTGGAGATCGTCTTCGTGAGCCATATGGATGTGGAGGATGAAGTCCTCTATCCAGACTCCAGGGTCTGTGGTTCCATCGTACGCCTCTATGTTCACCGGTTTGAACCCCTCTGGGAATTCGTGATCCAGCACCTCATCAGTGAGACATAAGGGATGTGCGGCACCCCTGTATTTGGATGCGCCATGGTGTTCGGACGGTTGTAGTATTTGGTGTTGGTTGTGTACCGTAGCACGCTTCCTAGATCCATACATAGATCTGGCCGCGCCGGATTTTTGACCCAAGTTCTCACGTAGATCGTGTGTTGACTTATGCGTGACTTTGTTAGCTGCTCTATCGCGTTCACAGGGTGGTGGATCCGGCCTGTTGGCCATATCACTCTTCGGTTGTATGGGCTCGAAGGCCTCTTCATCGAATTCCGGTAATAGCTTGCGCTTTGGATAGCTATTTGGATGGTAACTTCCACCATACTTTGTTACTTTGTTCCACTTGCTGTTGAGCGTATTTTGTGTGACCTTGAGCCTTTGCTTTTGTTTCTTCAGGCTTCTCGCTGTGGCAATAAGCCTTCTGCGGAGGTTCTCTTGCTCCAAGTGTGTTTCCGGCATGATGGGTGCATCTTCGTCCAGACTATTTTCTTCCCATGTCAGGGATTAATGAGGTGTATCTTTGATGTCATCGTGTTCGGACGTCGGATCCGTACTATGTGTGTAATTTGCATGTTGATCGCGTTCTGCCACCAGGGTGGTGCACTTGTCGTCTCTTTTGCTATGGAGGGACTTAGGGCGGCGCAGCTGACGTCGGCGCTTGGGTTGCTTCTTGGAGGGGTCATCCTCCGCTTTCTCATCTTCATTGGCTTTGTTGGGGGTGTCAACCATGTATACGTCATGTGATGAAGTAGCATTCCAGCGCCCTGTGGGCGGTGGTTCCGGTTCGTCGCCGGCTTCGTCGTCCATACCATCAAAGTCTTCGGAGCCGAAGTCGAGCATGTCGGTTAAGTTGTCGACAGTGGCTACTAAGTGGGTGGTGGGTGGGCAGCGAATTTCTTCGTCGTCCGCATCCCATTCTAGCCGGACATAGTTCGGCCAAGGTTCTCCCGACAGGGAGAGAGACCTTAATGAATTTAGCACATCCCCGAAGGGTGAGTGCTGAAAGATGTCCGTGGAGGTGAACTCCATGATCGGCACCCAGTCAGATTCGACGGGCACGGATATGAGCGGCTCGGAGTCCATGGCCGGGAATGAATCCAGTGGTTCGGCAACACGGCTCTCGTAAGGGGTGAAGTCAGTATCCGGCTCTATCGCCACTGAGAGTGCGTCCTCCATGGAGGGGTCCATCCCTCCGCTCTCGGATGGCGCGACTCACTCCGGATTAAAGGCCAGAGTAGCTATGGATGCGATCTCCCGAACACTGTCTGACGACAGAGTTACATCATGCTCATCGTGACTGCGTGGCGCGTCCGGCGTGGGCTCGAATCCGTCGAAGATCAAGTCTCCGCGGACATCGGCCATGTAGTTGAAGTTTCCAAATCTGACCTGATGGCCTGGGGCGTAGCTCTCAATCTGCTCCAGATGGCCAAGCGAATTGGCCCGCAGTGCAAAGCCGCCGAATATGAAGATTTGCCCGGGGAGGAAAGCCTCACCCTGGACCGCATCGTTAGCGATGATCGAAGGAGCCATCAAGCCTTATGGTGACGACACAGCGGAACTCTCAATGAAAGCACCAATGTCGGTGTCAAAACTGGCGGATCTCGGGTAGGGGGTCCCGAACTGTGCGTCTAAGGCGGATGGTAACAGGAGGCAGGGGACACAATGTTTTACCCAGGTTTGGGCCCTCTTGATGGAGGTAAAACCCTACGTCCTGCTTGATTAATATTGAGGATATGGATAGTACAAGAGTAGATCTACCACGAGATCGGAGAGGCTAAACCCTAGAAGCTAGCCTATGGTATGATTGTATGTTGTCCTACGGACTAAAACCCTCCGGTTTATATAGACACCATTGGGGGCTAGGGTTACACAAGGTCGGTTACAAAGGAGGAGATATACATATCTGTATTGCATAGCTTGCCTTCCACGCCAAGTAGAGTCCCATCCGGACACGGGACAAAGTCTTCAATCTTGTAACTTCATAGTCTAACAGTCCGGCCAAAGGATATAGTCCGGATGTCCAGAGACCCCCTAATCCAGGACTCCCTCAATATGCTTGAGTATTAAAGTCTTCATGTCAAAACTAGACTATTGCTTTGAACCATATAATAGTCCAAATGTCCATGCTACAAAGAAAAGAATGTGTGATGAATATGTTAGGCAGCATTCCACATAAAAAATTGATTTTTATCATTTACCTACTCGAGGACGGGCAGGAATTAAGCTTGGGGACGTTGATACATCGCCAACGTATCTATTTTTTTTTACTGTTCCACGCTTATATTATGATTCTTGGATGTTTTACAATCATTTTATAGCAACTTTATATCATTTTTTGGGACTAACCTATTGACATAGTGCCCAGTGCAAGTTGTTGTTTACATCGCAGGAAATCAATACCAAACCAAGTCCAAACGCAGCGAAACTTTTTTTTGGATGTTTTCTGGACCAGAATACACCATATGGGCCAAGAATGTACATGAGGGGTGCTCCGAGGGGAGCACAACCCACCAGGGCGCAGCTGGAATTGATTTTCGTCACTCTCCTAGGGTTTTTGGAATATTGGGGTATTTATAGAGCAAAGAGGTGGTGCGGTTGTGCCCACCTCGATGGCCTCCTACACCGCCTCTTTGCTCTATAAATACCCCAATATTCCAGAAACCCTAGGAGAGTCGACGAAAATCAATTCCAACCGCGCAAGTTCTAGAATAGCCAGTACCAATCTGGACACCATCACGGAGGGGTTCATTATCCTCATTGGTGCCTCTACGATGATGCATGAGTAGTACATTGTAGACCTACAGGTCCGTAGTCAGTAGCTAGATGGCTTCCTCTCTCTCTTTTAGTTCTCAATACAATGGTCTCTTGGAGATCTATTTGATGTAACTCTTTTTGCGGTGGTTTATTGGGATCCGATGAACTTTGAGTTTATGATCATATCTATGTTTTTATCCATGAAAGTTATTTGTATCTCTTATATGCCTGATTACTTGTGGCCTCGTATTTCTTATCCGATATTTGGGTTTTGTTTGGCCAACTTGATCTGTTTATCTAGCAATGGAAAGAGGTACTTTATGATGGGTTCGATCTTACGATGCTTGATCCCAGTGACAGAAGGGGAACCTACATGTATGTATCGTTGCTATTAAGGATAACAAGATGGGGTCTATTTCTACATAAATAGATCTTTTCTACATCATGTCATCGTTCTTATTGCATTACTCTGTTTTTCCATGAACTTAATCCACTAGATGCATGCTGGATAGCGGTCGATGTGTGGAGTAATTGTAGTAGATGCAGGCAGGAGTCGGTCTACTAATCTTGGACGTGATGCCTATATAATGATCATTGCTTGGATATCATCATGATTATTTGAAGTTCTATCAATTGCACAACAGTAATTTGTTTACCCGTCGTATGCTATTTTTTCGAGAGAAGCTAGTAGTGAAATCTACAACCCCCAGGTCTCTTCTTTATTACATTTGCCTTCACGATCTATTTTTATTTGCTTTTATTTTCAGTTAATATAAAAATACAAAAATACCTTGCTGCAATTTATTGTTATTTATTTTATCTCGCGTTCACATGAGATCCATTTATCCAATATATCATATTTTTATCCCGTCAACTTGCCAATTTATAGCATCGTTACCCGAAAGGGATTGACAACCCCTTTAATACGTTGGGTTGTGAGTATTTGTTATTTGTGTGCAGGTGCCGTTCACGTAGTGTTGCGTGGGTCTCCTACTGGTTCGATAACCTTGGTCTCATCATTGAGGGAAATACCTACCGTAGCTGTGCTGCATCATCCCTTCCTCTTTGGGGAAATACCGACGTAGTTCAAGCCACATCAACCGCCTTTGGGGAATCCGATTCAACTAAGGTGAGAGAGATAGACACCTGCAAGCCATCTTTATGCAACAAGTTGCATGTCAGGTGATGGAACCGGTCTCATGTACGTGGACATGTAAAGTTGGTCCGGGTAGCTTTATCCCACAATACCGCTGAATGAAAATAAGACCAAGGAAGGAAGCAATCTAAATATCAACGCCCACAAACTCCTTTGTGATCTACTCATGATGTCATCTACGCATAGACCCACCTCACGATGCCACTGTTGGGGAATGTTGCATGGGAAACAGAAAATTTCCTATGCTCACCAAGATCAATCTAGGAGATGACCATCTATGAGAGGAGATATTGGATCTACATACCCTTGTAGATCGCTAAGAGGAAGCGTTAAGAAATGCGGTTGATGTAGTCGAATGCCTTCGCGATCGAATCATGATCTGTCCCACGAACTCCCGATCTCTCCCACAAACTCCCCATCCAAGTGACGAACGGACGACACCTCCGCGTTCAACACACGTATGACTTGATGACACCTTCACCTCATTGATCCAGTGGGCGATGGTGAATTAGTAGCTCGAGTCCTCTGGCAACACGACGGCGTGCTGGCGGTGGTGGTGGAGCAATATCAGCAGAGCTTCGCTAAAGTAAGTGGATAGAGAGAGAGGAACTACGAGGGAGAGGGAGGGCAGCGCCGTGGCATAGGTGGCTGCAACTGCCCTCCCTCTACCCCTCTATATATACGGGGAAGGGGGAGGGGGAGCTCCTAGGGTTTCCCCTAGGGGGCGGTGACCCATAGATGGGGGCGCCTAGGGTTTGGGTGGCCCCCAGGTGGCTTGCCAGCCAAGCAAGGGGGAGGCAGCCCTAGGGGGCGCACCACCCTCCCGCTGATCGTGGGATGGGGTGAGGGGGCGCACAACCCCTCAGTGGGCTGGTGTGCTCCCTTTCCCTGGCTCATGAGCCCCCCAACACATGCCGGGCCCCCAGAAAACCCTTTCGGATCTCCTGGCGATAACCCGGTACCCCGGAACACTTCCGAACTCCGATACCCTTCGTCCTATATATCCATCTTCACCTCCAGACTATTCCGGAGTTCCTCGTCTCTCAACCGGGACTCCGGAAAACATTCTACCACCAACACAATAACTCAACTGTACTTATATCGTCATCAAACATTAAGTGTGTAGACCCTGCGAGTTCGAGAACTATGCAGACATGACCGAGACACTTCTATGGTCAATAAAGAATAGTGGGACATGTATGTCCATATTGGTTCCTACACATTCTATGAATATCTTTATCTTTTGAAACTCGATGTCAAGGATTCAGATAATCCCGTATGCAGTTCCCTTTGTCTATCGGTATGTTACTTGCCCAAGATTCGATCATCGGTATCTCTATACCTAGTTCAATGTTGTTACCGACAAGTCTCTTTACTCATTCTGTAATACAAGATCTCGTGACGAACTGTAACACCCCCACTGTCATGCTACAGTAATCCCCGAGTTCAAGACAATCATTTTGCTAAGACAATGCTTAATCACTTTGATCAATATCTCATTTGAATCTCTTTCATTGAATTCAAATCCAATTTGCACGTGAATTATGAAGTTGCACAAAAGTTGCTGCAAAGTAGTTCATCTTTTACCCAAAATTGCATAACATTCAATTGTTAAGGAATACAACATCACCTCCAAGCCAAGATGGACTATAGCAATTTAAAACAGTGCCAAATCGGCAAATTAATTGCTTTTCCATTTAAGCAAAATTCCAACAGATGCAATTAGATTCCAAACTTTTTGTGGCAGTGCACAATATTTCTTTGAATTTGTTTTGGCTAGTGGCATATTTTTGCAAAGTCAATTCTGGCTAAAGAAAATGCAAAAGCTATTGGGAAAAAAGAAAAAACAGTAAAGGCAAAGGCAAAAAGGGAAAAAGAGAAAACCTCCCCTGCCCCCCCCCCCACAGGGCCTTGTCTTCACAGGCCAGCCCAGCCAGCCCACTTTCCCCCACAGGTCGCCTTCTCTTGTTCCCTGAGCCGTGTCGCTGCAATGGATGGCTCCTGCCGAACCACCTTGCCGGTGACGACCCCCGCGAGAGGATAAGGCCTCTACCACCCCGACACCTCGGCCCCCTCGCCTCCCACTCATCTGCCACCACACTCACCTCGCCCTTCTCCTCTACCCTCGCTCTCCATATCCCCTTCTCTCGCACCTCAACCGAGCACCGCCGTCGCGATGGTTGTGCCGTAAGCCGAGGCCACCGCCCACCCCGCGCCTCGCCGACACGGCCACGAGATGCGCCGTCGACCTCTACCTCGACTATGCCTCGCCATTGAGCTTGGGGACGACCGCATGGTCGGGATCGAGCTTGTCCCCGTCTTCTCTGTTGCCGGTGACCGCCATCGTCTCCGGCCACCTCTGTGCTCCTAAGTTGTCGCAGGCTTTTCGTAGCAGCTCGGTGAGCACCTCCCTCCCTCCATTCTTCTGCTTGCACCGTGTAATTCTCCCTAGCTAGTTCATCGCTGTTGCCGTGAGCTCGCCGCTGCAGCTCACCTCACCGTTGTGGCCACCGTGGCCCGAGCTCGTAGTTGAGCTCCTGGGCCTCGTAGGAGCCTAACTGTGCTCTCCGCATCGCTTGTCGCGCCCCACATCGCCATAGCCACCAATGCCCGATTCCGGTGTTCGTTGGCGACGACCTAGCGCTCAGCTCCTTTTGTTTTAGCTCGCGCTAAAGCCACAGATCGACGCGGAACGTTGTTCCCGTTCGAACGTGACCAAGCACCATCGATTTGGTCGCCGGAGGATGAAACCCGAGCCCCTGCCACATGCGTCACAGCATTTTGGGTCGCCAGAGCTGTCTTCGGCGCCGTCGCCGACGTGGCCTAGCAGGTGGGCCTTCTATGCCACTGACATCGATTTGGTCCCCATTGACTGGTTTGAGTAGTCAACGTGCCGATGGTCTTCTTTGTGGCGCTGATGTGCGGGCCCCACCGCGTAATTAGTTTAACTCAATCAGTTTTATAATTAAAATTAATTAGTTAGTTAGTTAAGGTACTGACAGGTGGGGTCCAGGTGTTATTTAACCCTGTTTAGTCTTAGTTAAACTTAGTTTAGCCCTCTGACTATGACATGTGGGTCCCACTGGCCCCACATGGCAGGTTTGACCCTGGTCAGCGAGTCTGTTGACTGCCGACGTCATCCCCATGCAATGCTGACGTGATAATTCTTTTATGTTAATTTATATAATTTCCAAAAAAATGCTAAAATCTTTGAAAAATCAAAGAAAATAAATCGTAGCTCGGATCTAAAAACTTTATACATGAAAGTTGCTCAGAACGATGAGACGAATCTGAATACGTGGTCCGCTAGTCCGCCACACGTCCCTAGCATAGCCAACGTGCAACCTCCCCCCTCCAAATCGTTTGTCCGAAAATTCCTAACTCACGGAAAACTTTCCCGGATGTTATTCCCCTTCGTCAGTAACATCTAGCACTGCGTTAGTTCACCCCTGGCTCTGTATATCGTCATGTCATACTTAGTGATGCATCTGCTTTTTTATATTTACCGTTTCTTCCCCTTCTTATCTCCGGTAGGTCCCGAGACCGATGTTGCCCCTGTGATCGACTACGTCACCGACGACTCTTCTTTATTTGCAGCAGAGCTTCCAGGCAAGCCCCCCCTGATCACTCCAATATCGCCCATTCCATTCTCTCTCGTGCTTGCATTAGATTTTGCTACTATTATTGTTTGCTCCTATTCTGATGCATAGCCTGCTTTTGCTACCTGCTTTCATACCTTACCTGCTTATTCTAAACTGTTTAGTATAGGATGGTTAGAGATCCATCTGTGACCCCCACCTTGTCCCAGTTGCCTTGGTTTATGTTCGATGACTCGATCAACGTGATCGACGTCCAGGCCCCGACACCGCACATCACCCTCATTAGTTGTACGACTCTATGGATCGAGTTACTATCGGGTGCCGAGGGTGATACCTCATCAGCACTTCTGATGTTAACCTTGTAGTGTAGCTATTCAGTCGTGGTCTTCAAGGGTGATTCCTCCTTGACCACTCCCAATAATGACTCTGTCGTGCAACCCCTCAAGTGTGGACTAACGAGGGTGATTCCTCGAAGTCCACCTTGATGGTTACGTCGAGTGCGAATCCGTCGAGGGTGATTCCTTAGTTTCCCCCCTTGTTGTTTCAGACACACAGTTACTTTGACTTACTACAGAGCCATGATGACATCGGGTCGGCCCCAAGGAGTACCCGTGAGTGATGTGAAGTCGGGTTGATATGGAGGATACCAGTAAGTTTTCCACGCGTCGCGGCCGGGCATTCTTAGCCCTTGCCGCAAGTCCGTGAGACGGGGCGACGGGGTCACATGATCGTGTCTCTGCTCGTTACCGCACACTACGAAGATACTAACGGTTTGGATATTTGATCTGAGTAGGCCTCTGGCCTTTTCGCACTAACCACCACGCAGGAATAAGTATGGGCACTCTGCATCGTATGTATCAACCGAAGCTTTCCAGACGTCAGTGACTGAGCGACGCGTGCCGGTTTGGACGGCGTAAGCACCTACCTTATTTTAAGGAGGTAGCTAGGTCTGCTGATCGGTCGCGTACTCACACAACGTACAAGAGTGCAAATGGCGATGGGCCCAAGACCCCTACATGCTTAGGATGTAGACCTGCGTGCTAGCCTCTCTGTCGAGCCTAGGTAAGACTCCAGTGTGTTGATCGGCCGAGGCGGGTCATGACCTGATGGTGTGTCCGGCCGGAGTTGATCAAGCGTGTTGGGTTAGTTGGTTTACCCCTGCAGGGAAGATTGATCTATTCGAATAGCTTGGTCCATGGTAACGGACGCTCGGAGTTGTATCTCGACCGATACAACTAGAACTGGATACTGAATGCCGAGGCATGTTATGGATATGATGGCTCCGGGATTGCTTTCTCATAGGGAGTCGAGGAAGTGATCTCTGGGCAATGTTACAACATGTTTGCTAAATATAAAATGTTATTTTATAATCTTCTGAATGCTGCAAGATGCTTGGAGCTACTTGAAGATGCTTGTCTTCGATAGGCTATGCTTTCCCCTTCTGTTCTGGCATTCTGCAGTTCAGTCCACCGATTCTACCCATATCATTGATACCGGTGCATATGTAGTGTAGATCCTTGCTTGTGAGTACTTTGGATGAGTACTCATGGTTGCTTTGCTCCCCTTTTTCCACCTCCTTCCTTTCTTCTTGGATACTGCAACCAGATGACGGAGTCTAGGAGCCAGATGCCACCTTCGACGATGATTACTACTACCCCGAGTGTGCCTTCTACTATGTGGAGGCCGCCGATGACTAGGAGTAGTTAGGAGGCTCCCAGGCAGGAGGCCTTGCCTTTTTGATCGATGTTGTTTTTGTGCTAGCCTTCTTAAGGCAAACTTATTTAACTCATGTATGTACTCAGATATTGTTGCTTCCGCTGACTCGTCTGTGATCGAGCTTATGTATTCAAACCCTTGAGGCCCCTGTCTTGTAATATAAAGCTTGAATTATTTTAATTTGTGTCTATAGTTGTGTTGTGATATCTTCCTATGAGTCCCTGAACTTGATCATACACATTTGCGTGTATGATTAGTGTATGATTGAATCGTGGGCTTCACAAGTAGGTATTAGAGCCGACTGCCTGTAGGATTCCCCCTTTCCAACTCCTTGGCCGAAGTTGAGTCTAGTAATTACAAAACTTTTACTAACATGGATGTGCAGCTTACGGGCCTATGGTCGCCATTGGGTGGTATTAGGATATTTTATTCCTCGCCTTTAATCTGGAACTCTTATCTCTCTTCTATTTGGGTTAAATGATTTTGCTAACTCTAACACTAGGATCTCGTAACTACTTCCTCCTGGAGAGCCCCTTCATTCCAGATGATGGCTTGATTCATCAGAAGACCCCGAAGATACTCTCCGATGTTATCCCAATAACTTGTGTTCATCGTGTTTGTAATTCCCTTCCACCGTCAACCCCTATGGATAACTACATACACTTTCCATTCATACTATCATTCCCCATTGATCTTGTTACTACAAGATACCTTGAAATTCTCTCTATTGTTCCGAGAATCCTTTGTGCACTACCTTGCAGTTCCTTGCCACATGAATACCCCTACGGATAATTTCTCGCACTTACCGAGTATCCTTTCATCCCCAATTGTTCGTATGTTTCACAAATTCTTCAAAATACTAATATATCTTAAAAAAACCTCAACGGACTCTTACTACTGAAGTTCTCGCCTTCTCGCATTATGATTAACTCCATATGAATGGTCATCTTCGTTGACATCCTTTGTCATTGTCATTCTGGCCCTATTGATTCATCAGGTGTGTGTACACACTCAAGCAACAGTTGATACCTAGAATTTGTTCTTCTGACTCAGACATCATTCCAAATATGAGTTGGTTCTTGGCCAATCGAGTTATGATCGGTTGTGCCTCTAAGTCTATTTAACTTACTCATCTTTAATCAGAGCATCTGATTCTGATACACCAATCTCGAAATCATAATTTCTTTGCATTTAAGCATCGAACTATTCAGATGTTTCTACAATCCGATGGCCTTGCATTCCTTCTCCTCTAATTGAGTACCAACACTCACACCAGCTCTCTTGTGGATCGCCAGATCCATTGTTGGATTATTATCCGACAGTGTCCTTCATATTTAATCACCTTGTGAATTCTTTCCCTGATACATAATGCCTTTGGTAAATTGTATCACCTACATTTGTCTACCGTGTGCTCTACTTCCGAGCTTGAGCTAGTTACCTCTGAAGTTTTTGCATATGTTCCTAAGATGCCCCGACGGGTTGAACTAATATTTTCCCTACTTTGTGTGAACGCAGAAAATTCTATGGGTCATACTCTACTCGTGTTATGCCGGATAAAATTTCTACACTACAACTTCCTCAAAAGCGAGAAGTAAATGAGAGGTTATGCATAGAATAAGTGGGAGTCGACCTTGAACCTTTGTGTTCATGCCCATGGACACGATGTAGATCCTATCATGGAAGATTCTTGTAATAATAACTATTTCCTTGATATAATATCCTTTGATATCGATGAATTAATCATTTCCAATTGTGGTTTTGACCATATGTTCTACTTTGATCCCATTTCTCGGGCAAGTTTAAGCACTTTTCTTCTGTGGTCAATACACTAGTCCAACCTTTACTTTGATCTACCATTGAGTATTACACCCTGGTATCTTGAGAATATCATGGAACTACATAACTTCTTATGGGTTCTTCATCAACTGTTATTTCTCACCTAATCCAATTTTTCCTGGGTTCTGGGTTGTCGTCAATCAAGAACACCGAATAGTGAATCGATCCCGCACTCCGAATCAATAACTCTAAGTAATTTTCGTGGCTTACGAGTTAAATAATCCTTTAAGTCATTCCTAGACTGATCAGCTATATCATTATCATGCTGAAATTTAACTGAGCTACCTGGTCCTTCTTTCCGGAGCACAATTTTTGATGCTGAGCTAAACCTACATCGATCTTCCTCGTCATATTATTTCTCCTTGAACAAAAAGCTTGATTTCGAGTTTGTGTCGTACCCGTGGTTCCAATAACCTTTCGCTTCATTATTCCTTTGACTTGATTTCATCGTCGATCGATTACATCTTCATGGAACCTCTCGACAAATATGTCGTGATCACCATCAACATCCTGAGCTCTTCCAGGATATCAATTGAATTCATGATGAGAAATACCATCATTTCCCCTCAATGAATTGTTTTATCATCAACAACCTTCTAGCCTCCCCCAACACAAACTTGTTCATATAAATGTTGGACATACATCCTTATTGACATATGATGGATTGTTGTTGAACCCATCGGCCACATCCTCATCTTTTCCTGATAAAATTGCACTAGTTGTTTTAGAAATTCCCGATGGATCCTTTGTGTTCCCAAGGTCCGACCTTTACCTGATGACCATGTCAATGATATCCCGAAGCATGACTGTGGTACTCCGAACATCATTAAAACAATGGAGGTGCAATGCTAAATGTTTCTTGACCACTCATCCAAACACTGTTGTATGGGTAACGTCTTGAATTTCCACTCCCCTTTACCCAAATGGTAATCTACCTACTATACTGTCGTGGATATCAACATCTGCTTGTCATTGGAAGGTTATACTCCTGATATTTGTGTTGAAACACATTTTCCTTCCATTGTTCTAATTAAATTAATAATCACATTTTTCCTTCCCATTGTTTTGTTTATCCCTTCTTGTAATCTAACTTATCTAAACAGAGATAATTCTCTTATTAGGTAAACACCTCGGTGTACAACTCTGTCAGTAAGACCCTGTCACTATTGTGGATGACATTCCGGTAACCACTTATGGACAAGAACTTTGCCTATTGGTCCGCCTCGTTAAATGAGTAGGGAAAAGGTTCTCTTTGACCCTCTCCCTTGGACCGACATTGTTGCCAACATAACTGACATGGTATCCCCTCTATCATGCCTTGCTATCATGGCCGTGCAAGATGCGAGCACCCTTGATACTTTTAACCCATATGGTGGGCCCATAACCAATAGTTCTACATGATCGAAACTTCACTCTCCTGTACACCCCTGTTTCCAAAGTTATTCCTCACACTTGGCTTCGTATGTAGATCACGAGCCACCTTCCTATAGATCTACTATAGTATCTCACACAATGTTTGTCTCGTTGCTCTGAACCCCTTTCTCCTTCTAATTAGGCACCGAGCTATTGCCTGGTCATTCAAAAACTCTCTTGGAACCTCTTGACTTTGATCTCGATATTTCTTAACTTTTCAATTCGAGTTACTTTCCGCCATCTTGCCTGAGGTTACCTACCAGATATGCAACCTTGTGGAGGACCGTTCTTCCAAGGTTACCCCTTGTCTTTTCTTAAGTACGATGAAGACCCGGAAGAAAGGATGACTACTTCATCATGATGATCTGGGGTAGAGGAATGAAGACGTCAACGGAAGGGATCGACTCCTTCGAGAAGGGCAACCCAGAACGAAAGCATCCATTAGAATTACATAATAAAACCTTCTCCCCTGACTTCCTCTCTTAAATCTCGGGACGAGATTTCTTGTAATGGAGGAGATTTATAACACCCCCACTGTCATGCTACAGTAATCCCTGAGTTCAATCTAATCATTTTGCTAAGACAATGCTTAATCACTTTGATCAATATCTCATTTGAAACTCTTTCACTGAATTCAAATCCAATTTGCATGTGAATTATGAAGTTGCACAAAAGTTACTGCAAAATAGTTCATCTTTTACCCAAAATTCCATAACATTCAATTGTTAAGGAATACAACATCACCTCCAAGCCAAGATGGACTATAGCAATTTAAAAAAGTGCCAAATCGGCAAATTAATTGCTTTTCCATTTAAGCAAAATTCCAACAGCTACAATTAGATTCCAAACTTTTGTGGCAGTGCACAATATTTCTTTGAATTTGTTTTGGCTAGTGGCATATTTTTGCAAAGTCATTTGTGGCTAAAAGAAAATGCAAAAGCTATTAGGCAAAAAGGGAAAAAAGAGAAAACCTCCCTTGTCCCCCCACTAGGCCTTGGCCTAACAGGCCGGCCCAGCCAGCCCACTTCCCCCCGGTCGCCTTCTCCTGTTCCTTGAGCGATGTCGCTATAGGGGCTGGTTCCCGCCGAACCACCTCGCTGGCGACGACCCCCGCGAGAGGACAAAACCTCCACCGCCACGATGCCTCGGCCCCCTCGCCTCCCACTCGTCTGCCACCCCACTCACCTCGCCCCTGGCCTCTCCCCTCGCTCTCCAAATCCCCTTCTCTCCCATCTCAACTGAGCGCCGCCGTCGCCATGCCTGTGTCATAGCCGCAGCCAACGCCCACCCCGCGCCTCGCCAGCACGGCCATGAGACGCGCCGTCGACCTCTACCTCGACTACGCCTAGCCATCGAGCTTGGGGACGACCGCCCAGTCGGGATCGAGCCTGTCCCCATCTTCTCTGTCGCCGATGACCGCCATCATCTCCAGCCACCTCTACGCTCCTCAGTTGTCGCAGGCTTTTCGTAGCCGCTTGGTGAGTTCATTCCTACCTTCGTTCTTCTCCACGCACCGTGTGATTCTCCCTAGCTAGCTCGTCGCCGTTGCCGTGAGCTCGCTGCCGTGGAGCACATCACCGTCGTGGCCACCGTGGCCCGAGCTCGTGTCCGAGCTCATAGTCGAGCTCCTGGGGCTCGTAGGAGCCCAACTGCGCTCTCTGCATCGCTTGTCACGCCCCAAATCGCCGTAGCCACGAACGCCCGATTCCGACGTCCGCCGGCGACAACCTAGTGCTCATCTCCATTTGTTTTAGCTTGCGCTAAAGCCACAGATCGACACAGAACGTTGTTCCCATTTGAACGCGACCAACCGCCATCGATTTGGTCACCGGATGACGAAACCCGAGCCGCTCCCGCATGTGACGCCAAGTTTTGTGTCGTCGGAGCTGTCTCCGGCGCCGTCGCCGACATGGCCTCGCAGGTGGGCCTTCTATGCCACTGACGCTGGGCCCCACGGGTCCCTGTTGACTGGTTTGACCAGTGTGATAGCCTGGCTTATTAGGAATGATAGACTACTCATCACAATAAGGACTTCCTTCTTTTACGGGAGCCCATTCGGACAGAACTCCAAAGTTAAGCGTGCTTAGCTTGGAGTAGTGTCAGGATGGGTGCCCGACTGGGAAGTTGCTCCCGGGTGCGCACGAGTGAGGACAAAGTGAGTAGAAAAGACTAGTATTGATCTGTGGGGCCAGTCTAGATCCCGCCAGGAGTAACGACCACCGGCGGGTGTGTCCGGGGTGTTACAAGTTGCTAATAAGAGCCTTCCCTGACTTAGGAGCCCCCTGCTTGATCGAATCATTGATATTGTTGAGTCTAGAACAAAATGTTTTGAGTCTTAGGATTATATATATCGGAGAGTAGGATTCTTTTTACTCCCCAGTCCATTTGTCGCTCTAGTGAGGCATCCTGACGTAGAGTTTTGACTCTTCACTCCTCAAATTTCACAAAAAAATTTAGGATTACGCGGGTATCTTGGAATCGTTCCGATGGTTTTGTGACGAGAACATTGTTCGTGGTGCCTCCTAACATTTAGGGGTTGTGGCAGTGTCTCGGGGAGTTGAGCTCCGAGGTGTTGTCGTCACAATTTTATCGTTGCAGTTCTAGAATACCTGAGTTCGCCGACATCGAAAATCTCTTTTATACAGTTGTTGGTGAGATAACCTCGATGCCACCCAGTACTGGGTCGGGAGTTCGGGAGTATTGCCATAACTCGTATAACGGATGCTTTTCCAAGGTTGAGGTAAACGATTTCCGAAGGTTTCTTGGTTATGTGTTGAAGGATGGATACAGCTGGATGTAGGTATTGTTAGTTTGGGTGAGATGTTATGCTTCCCCTGTATCCCCAACACCTGATGGCATAACCAGAAAGTTTTGGGAGTTTATAAGTGGGAATTCAAGTAGCTCCTAGAATATCTTGCCAATAGACACATGATACGATATGGGATCCATCATATGTTTGTTCCGGCTTATTTTGCAAGCCAATCCTTTGTTTTGTTTTGAGTTGTGGTATTCGAGTTGCTTCAATGCAAAGTGCGGATTCCATACCTTTCCTAAGCGGTGTTCTCACATTCCTATGTGTATACTAATCCTTCTTGATCATCGAGATGGTTATGTTAATTCTTTCCAACCGGCGTGTTTCTCTTCAAGTGGATCCGATCATTTCAACATTCGCAAGATCAACTCTAACTTTTCTCAATGGTGTTTGTTCCATTCCATCTGCTCCAAGTTGCCTTTGTTTTTCCCGCCCTCCCACCCTTTTTCTTCAAGGAATCATATTTCTTATTCAAGCATCCTTTTATTCATGTGAAGTCCCTTCATTCTTTTCTTTCAATGTTCTTACCCGGTGTTTCTCATGAAGATGCTCTACTAGTCCATCATTCTTCTTTATTTTCTTTTTTGGTGGACTCAATTCAAGCTTTGGTATTGAGCATAGTCCTTTCATTTGTCCAAGGCTTTCTCATGCTGGTGCACCTCATCATCATTCCGCACTTGCTATTCAATTGTTCCGGAGTGCTAAAGATATCTCGAAGATTCGCGTTTCCACTCTGCATCTGTTCAACCTATTTCGAGGTTGTTACCTCATTCAAGCCATTTAATTCAACCGGTGCAATCTCTCTTTCAAATCATTCCAACGGTGTTTTCTCTTGAGTGGGCCCTAACCCACAGGTCTTTTCCCATGATCTTACCTGACTCCTCTATTTTCCCGGAGCTTCTCAAATTCTTTCAAAGAATGACGTAAGAATGAATTTCCATAAGTCAAATGTCTTTCTCCAAGATCTTCCAAATTGTTTTCATCGTTGGTTCAACCTTTCTAATTTTCATTCCGGAGTGCCTCGACAATTCATGGTGGTGTTTTCTCGTCGTCATTCTCGGATTTTGAAGACCAAAGTGGAGTTCCTCTTAAATCCTTACCCATTTTTTCCAAAGACGTGTAGTTCAAGCTTGATGCCATCCTCTCATAATGGTGTTCGATTGTGAGAATTCTTTTCACCCATCCGGAGCAATTCAGGAGTCTTTTCAGTTTGATTCTCCGAAGACCATCATTTCAGGGTTTTTTCATTCTCAGCTTTCAGCTATCATTCTCCAAATCTTACCAGTGCATCATTCAAGTATTCTCTAATCAGCTCGTGATCTCTTCGTTGGAGTTATCTTGTGTCATATTTCACCTTAAGCTTTCCTTAAGGAATGTTGCTATTGTGGTGCTTATCAATTATCCAAGTTTTCTTATCACCTCGGTGGAAGAAGCTTTCTATCTTTTCTAGCTCTCAAACAAATCTCTTTTCCTGTGAGTGGCAGGTTGTCACCTCATAATTTTGAGATGTCTTCCATAACCCCACATCAAGATTTATCCTTTCGTGGTTGTTTTTTCCAACAACTCCGTTCAACCTTTCTTCGTAAGCATGCTCTTTCAATTTTATTTGCGAGAGTTGTCATTCATCTTCTCCGTTATTTTCTTTCCAACCATCTAGTTTTCCATTCATTCGTTCCGGAGGCATGGTGACGTTGCTCTCTTCGTACCATCATCTCGTTTTGCGAAGATCATGTCCTTTACTTTTTCATATCCATTCAACCGGAGTGTCGTGTCCTTCATTCAAGTTGTTTCATATTATCATGTTTTACCTCCCTTCTCAACCGGAGTGCCGTCTGAAATCTTTTTTACCCCTTGTGCCATTCTTTCAAGAGTTCTGAGGGTAGTGTGTTGTTGATCTCATCAAGTATCCTCTCATCTTGTCTAGTTCATGCTCAAATTCTTCCATTTACAGTCGGAGTGCTGTCCAAATTATATCATTCTTTTCCCTTCTCTATCTTGTTTTAACCGGAGTGTTATGTCTATCATTCCTCTTCTAACCGGAGTCTCATCCAACTATTTTCATTTTCCCAAGTTTATATTCTTTACCTTCCTTTTCCAACCGGAGTGTTGTCTTAATTGATCCTTATCTTTCCGTGTACATCTCGTTTCACCCGAAGTGCTTGCATGTACTTCTTATCCATTGTAACCCTTTTCTTACGTCTTTCAACCTACAAGGTTCCCGTATTGTTCCTTGTTCCTCTTTTCTAACGGAGTGTTTTCAACTCTATTCATCTGCATTGTATTCTTTCTTTCAATTTGTTCAACCTCTCAAGGTTCATGGTTTCACTCATTTGTCAAAGTAGCAACTTTGTTTTACCTCTTCTCTTCCTCTTCCGCTCCCCTCCGGTGCCATCCTAGATCTCGGGACGAGATCCTCTTGTAGTGATGGAGTGTTGTGACGCCCCGAGACCGTTGCGCCAGGTGTCATCCAGTTATTTGCCGACTTTGCCTTGTCCTTCACTTGCGTGGTGCATCTTGCTATGTCATCATCCGCATTTCATCATCATGTTTTCGAAACTTGCATTCGCCCGGGTCTCCCAGTTCTCTCCGTTGTCCATTCTGAGCCTAGACACACTTGCACGCGCCCGCGGCATGTCCTAAACATTATTTTATAAGTGCCCGTAAAATGTTCTCGGAATGGGTTGAAAGTTGGCGTACGATGTAGTTTTGTTGTCGGTAGACCGCCTATCAAGTTTCATTGCATTCGGAGTCCGTTTGATGCCCCAACGGATAACTATAGCGACATTATAGTCGGTCAAATCACCGGACATTTTTGGTCTCCGGAAACAGTCGCCGGGTCCCTCTCTTCTCTTCTCTTAGCCCGAGGCTTTCTGCACAACCCACTACCTACCGCCAGGCCCAACCTAACCTCTCTCGTCAGCCCGCGGTCCTCCTCATGCGCGCGTCCGAAAGCTGTCCCGGACCCGACCCGGGCAGTCGTCACCGTTGAGTCCGGATCGTCATCCAACATCCCCAAAACGTCTTTGTTTATTTCTTGGACTCGCCCACCCAAATTTTCTCGACCGTATGATTTGAATCGGAGGGCCCAAATGCACACCAAATCCACCTGCTATATATACTTGAGGTCCAACCCTAAAAATTAGGAGGCTTGTCCCATCAATCCAATCCCGCCGCCGCCACCTGGTCTCGATCCATCTCGGGATCCATCCCCTCCTCGTTTCCACTCCCCAGCTCCTCCCGATCCATCCAGCTCCACCCCTCAATTTCATCATCAAGCCAACAGGCGGCCTCCCTGCGTGGCCGCGCCCCTGGCCCCGATCCTGCCACCCAAGGCCCAGCCTCCTCTCGCTCTCGTGCGCGAGCACGCGCCCAGGAGCTTGAACAGGGGAGCCCCGATCCCGCAGCGCCAGGCACCCCTGCATCCTCCCGTGCTTCCCCGCACCACCGAAGCCACCAGGATCCCGTGCCGGCGAGCGCCAACGCCGGAGCTACTCTGTTCCTTGCCCGAACCCGCAGGTCGTCCTCGTTGCCCCTCTCCTTCTCGTGCTCTCTCCCTCCTTCAAGTTCTTCTTTCTCTCTCTCTCAATCTTTCCTTCTCTCTTTATCCGTCACGTACAGGAGCTCCACCCCAACGCCATGGCCGTCCTCTTCTTCCAAGTCTGCCCCGTCCTAACGTCTCCCGCAGCCAGCCGAGCCTCCCCGCCGCCTCGCCGCTCCGGTGACCACCTCCAGCAGGAGCCTCCATGGCGCCTGCCATTTCGAGCTCCAAGCCCCAGATGTCAAGTCTCCGTCCTTCGCCGTCATGAAGGCCGTCCGAGCTGCGCCTCGACCGCCTGGTCCGGCCGCCCATCCTCGGATCTGTCTGTTTTTGCCGTTCCAAACCACCGCCGGGGCTCCTCCTTGTCGCCAGTGAGATGTCCTACCGCTCCTGCGTTTTCCCCTGCACCTTCCCTGCCTCACATCTCCCTCTCTCTTGGCCTCCTGATGCAGCACACCTGGAGGATGCCAAGCTGCCGAGGCACCTCCCCGACACCCTGCTTTGCCTGGATCCGTGAGCCCATGCCCCCCTGCCGCCGGCGATGCCAAGCCCCTGCCGCTGTGCTGCCGTTGGTCAGGCCTCACCTCTGCTTTGCTAGAACAGGGAGGAGAACGCCTCTGCCTCTGTTCGCTCGGGTCGCCCGCGCTTTGACCATGCCGCCGCCTTGTCAAGCCGCCCCTTGGGCCAGATCCACCAACTGGGCTTGGCCCAATGTGAGCACCAAATCCAGTCCTCCTCTCTGTTGGACCAGACGGATTTCGCACTTTGATGTTTTTTTCCTATCTGCGTATTTATCTATTATCCAGAGTAGACCTATTTCGCAGAAAACACCCTAAGCTCCATGCATTTAATAACTTCTCAACTGTGCATCGGTTTAAAAGAATTTATATATGAAAAATGCTTAGAATTTTGTGTAGATTAATAATATGCAACTTTCATGCATGTTTAGAATGTTTAAAATGATGTTTGCTTGTATATTTTCCTAATGCCATGTTAAATGCTTTAATTCAAAACTAAATAACCGTAGCTCCAAATTTAACAAACTTTATATGTAAATGGGGTGGAAAAATGCCTAGTTTATCATGGTGTACTTACTTTGCATGTTAAACAACTCTAAAATATGCTTTAGGGCTGAACAATACCAAATCTAATATGTGCTCATGAGGATTTTTCCGGACTTGTTGCTTGTTGATCCAGCCTCATTTCAACTTGCCCGGATAGGTAGTTTTCACATGCTTCACCCCTTGCCATGTTAATCAACATTTAATATTGTTGGGTACCTAAACGAGAGAGAACTAAAAAACTCATGAGGTGTTTCGTCAATATGCAACGGAGTTGCATATTGAGCTCCACTTAATTTGTAGGTTTGTTTGTGCATTTTGCCATGCCATGCCTCATTAAATCGGACATGCATCATACTTGGTTGTGCATCATGCCATGTTTATGTGATGGTTGTTTACTATGTTGTTTGCTTCTTTCCGGTGTTGCTTCTTCGGGTTAGTTCCTATAACGTCACGCTCGTGAGGATTCGTTCGACTTCGTCCGTTTGTCATCTTCATGGACTAGTTCTTCTTCCTTGCGAGATCTCAGGCAAGATGACCATACCCTCGAAATCACTTCTATCTTTGCTTGCTAGTTGTTCGCTCTATCGCTATGTCGCGCTTCCTACCACTTGTTTATCGTGCCTCCCATATTGCCATGTCAAGCCTCTAACCCACCTTTCCTAGCAAACCGTTTTTTGGCTATGTTACCGCTTTGCTCAGCCCCTCTTATAGCGTTGCTAGTTGCAGGTGAAGATGAAGTTTGTTCCATGTTGGAATATGGATATGTTTGGGATATCACAATATCTCTTATTTAATTAATGCATCTATATACTTGGTAAAGGGTGGAAGTCTCGGCCTTATGCATGGTGTTTTGTTCCACTCTTGCCGCCCTAGTTTCCGTCATACCGGTGTTATGTTCCTTGATTTTGCTATCCTTACGCGGTTGGGTGATAATGGGAACCCCTTGACAGCTCGCCTTGAATAAAACTCCTCCAGCAAGGCCCAACCTTGGTTTTACCATTTTCCTACCTACCACCATATACCCTTCCCTTGGGTTCTGCAGACTCAAGGGTCATCTTTATTTTAAACCCCCCCCCCGGGCTAGTGCTCCTCTGAGTGTTGGTACGAACCGGGCAACCGCGGGCCACCTCAGGCGGCTTTGCTGGTTTTGTTTTACCATTGTCGAAATGTCTTGTAACCGGGATTCTGAATCTGATCGGGTCGTCCTAGGAGAAGGAATATCCTTCGTCGACCGTGAGAACTTGTGATGGGCTAAGTTGGGACACCCCTGCAAGGTTTTGAACTTTCGAAAGCCGTGCCCGCGGTTATGGGCAGATGGGAATTTGTTAATGTCCGGTTGTAGAGAACTTGACACTTAACTTAATTAAAATGCATCAACCGCGTGTGTAGCCGTGATGGTCTCTTCTCGGCAGAGTCCGGGAAGTGAACACGGTTCTTGTGTTATGCTTGAACATAAGTAGCTTGAGGATCACTTCTTGATCACTTATAGTTTCTCGATCGTGCTTTGCTTCTCTTCTTTCTCTCTTTTGCGTAACTTAGCCACCATATATGCTAGTGCTTGCTGCAGCTCCACCTCACTACCTTTTCCTACCCCTAAGCTTAAATAGTCTTGATCTCGCAGGTGTGAGATTGCCGAGTCCTCGTGGCTCACAGATACTTCCAAACAGTTGCAGGTGCCGATGATACCAGTGTAGATGACACAACTGAGCTCAAGTGGGAGCTCGATGAAGATGTTGTTCGTTGTGTTGTTTCGTTTCCAGTTGATCAGTAGTGGAGCCCAGTTGGGGCGATCAGGGATCTAGCATTAGGGGTTGTCTTTCTTTATTTGGTTCTGTAGTCGGACCTTGACTGTATTCTGGATGATGTAATGCTATATTTATGTATTGTTTGAAGTGGCGATTGTAAGCCAACTCTTTATCCATTTCTTATTCAGTACAAGGGATGTGTAAAGATTACCCCTCTTGCGACATGCCTACTATGCGGTTATGCCTCTAAGTCGTGCTCCGACACGTGGGAGATATAGCCGCATCGTGGGTGTGACATCGGTTCCTCTGAGTGGGGGTGTATGTGATAGCCTGGCTTATTAGGTATGATAGACTACTCATATCAATAAGGAATTCCTTCTTTTTCGGGAGCCCATTCGGACATAACTCCAAAGTTAAGCATGCTCAGCTTGGAGTAGTGTCAGGATGGGTGACCGACCGGGAAGTTTCTCCCGAGTGTGCACAAGTGAGGACAAAGTGCACAGAAAAGACTAGTTTTGATCTTCGGGGCCAGTCTAGATCCCGCTAGGAGTAACGACCACCGGCGGGTGTGTCCGGGGCGTTACAACTAGTCAACATGGTGACTGGGCTTCTCTATGATGCTGACGTGTGGGCCCCACCGCATAATTAGTTTAACTAAACCGGTTTTATAACTAAAATTAATTAGTTAGCTAATTAAGGCACTGACAGGTGAGGCCCAGGTGCTATTTAACCATGTTTAGTCTTTGTTAAACTTAGTTTAGCCCTCTGACTATGACATGTGGGTCCCATTGGCCCCACATGGCAGGTTTGACCTTGGTCAGCGAGTCTGTTGATTGCTGACCTTATCCCCATGCACTGCTGATGTGTTAATTCTTTTCTGTTAATTAATATAATTTCCAAAAAATGCTGAAATTTTTGCAAAATCATAGAAAATAAACCGTAGCTCGGATCAAAAAAAATTATACATGAAAGTTGCTCAGAACAATGGGATGTCCAAATACTCCGTCCGCTTGTCCGCCACACGTCCCTAGCATAGCTAACATGCAACCTCCCCCCTCCGAATCGTTTGTCTGAAAATACCTAACTCTGGGAAAACTTTCCCGGATGTTATTCCCCATCGTCGGTAACGTTTAGCACTGTGTTAGTTCACCCCTAGCTCTGTATATCATCATGTCATGCTTAGTGATGCATCTGCTTGCTAATATTTACTGTTTCTTCCCCCTCTTCTCTCCAGTAGACCCCAAGACCGATGCTGCCCCTGTGATCGACTACGTCACCGACGACTCTTCTTCCTTTGCAGCAGAGCTTCCACGCAAGCCCCGCTGATCACTCCAATATCGCCCATTCCATTCTCTCTCGTGCTTGCAATAGATTTTGCTACTGTTATTGTTTGCTCCTATTCTAATGCATAGCTTGCTTTTTCTACCTGTTATCATACCTTACCTACTTATTCTAAACTGTTTAGTATAGGCTGGTTAGAGATCCATTAGTGACCCCCAGCTTGTCCCAGTTTCCCCGCTTTATGTTCGATGACTCGATCAACGTGATCGACGTCTAGGCCTGACACCGCACATCACCCCCTTAGTTGTACGACTCTACAGAGTTAATATCGAGTGCCGAGGGTGATACCTCATTAGCACTTCTGATGTTAACCTTGTAGTGTAGCTATTTAGTCATGGTCTTCGAGGGTGATTCCTCCTTGACCACTCCCGATAATGACTCTATCGTGCAACCCCTCAAGCGTGGACCAACGAGGGTGATTCCTCGAAGTACACCTTGATGGTTACATCGAGTGGGAATCCGTCGAGGGTGATTCCTAAGTTTTCCCACTTGCCGTTTCAGACACACGGTTACTTTAACTTACCATAGAGCCATGATGACATTGGGTCAACCCCGAGGGGTAGTGGTCGGTGTTAGTGTCAAAACCGATGGATCTCGGGTAGGAGGTCCCGAACTGTGCGTCTAAGGTCGATGGTAATAGGAGACAGGGGACACAATGTTTACCCAGGTTCGGGCCCTCTCTAGGGAGGTAATAGCCTACGTCCTGCTTGATTGATATTGATGAATATGAGTATTACAAGAGTTGGTCTACCACAAGATCGTAATGGCTAAACCCTAGAGGACTAGCTTGTATGGCTATGGTAATGAATATCCCCCTCCGGATTAAGTCCTCCAGTTTATATAGACACTGGGAGGATCTAGGGTTACATAAGGTCGGTTACAAAGAAAGGAATCTACATATTTGGTCGCCAAGCTTGCCTTCCACGTCAAGGAGAGTCACATCTGGACACGGGTGCATTCATCGGTCTTCGTATCTTCATAGCCCATCAGTCCAGCACATAGTTAATAGGCTGGACGCCTGAGGACCCTTTAGTCCAGGACTCCCTCAGTAGCCCCCGAAACAGTCTTCAATGGCGAGGTGTTCAGCGCATAGATTGTCTTCGGCATTGCAAGGCGGGTTCCTCCACCAATGACCTCCATGTAGTGTATTCGGCCTTCCATTTAATGTGGTACCCCTCGGCTTCTGTGTATCAACAACTTTAGCTTCCACGTGTCGAGTGAATGCGAGAGGTTAGGGTATTTTTCCACATAACACCCCGGCCACGCGAGGGACAACGTTTATTTAACGAGATTGGATCCCAGATCCATTCAATCATCTCGCGGAGAAAATCCTCAAAGGTCGCTAGGAAAGAACACTCCAACATGTCCAGCGTCCCCAGCCCCTTCCTCCTGTCCCTGCGGCCCAGAAAGAGTCGAATGGGAGAAGTGCTCCGTAACCCACCGTCAGCTGGTGGAGCTGCAAACGCAGGGGTTTCTCCCACCTAGATCTAGTCCCTGTTCGAGCAGGGTTGGCCTCCTTTGACGGAAAAACCCAGGAAGAGGATTTCCCCAATCCATCCGGGGGAACGAGTGTGTTTCGTCCCCTATCTGCTAAGGGGCATAGGATTTCCAATTCATCCATTCCTCTCAGGGCTTCTGGAATATTATGGCCTCCAGCTGCATAACTTTACTCCAGCCTCCATCCTGCACATTGTGGGTTATGTCGCTTTATGCGAACTATTCCTCGGTTGTGAGGCCCATTTTGAACTGTGGAGAAATTTATTCTGCCTTGCCCCGCGTAACCATGAGGGATCGATATTTGAAGTGGGCGGAGCCGAAATATGGCGCATTGCCGAGACCGGATACCTATCCGGCACGCCGAAGAAGGTGTCTGTGTTGGAAATATGCCCTAGAGGCAATAATAAAATGGTTATTATTATATTTCCTTGTTCATGATAATTGTCTATTGTTCATGCTATAATTGTGTTATCCGGAAATCATAATACATGGCTGAATACATAGACCACAACACGTCCCTAGTGAGCCTCTAGTTGACTAGCTTGTTGATCAAAAGATAGTCGTGGTTTCCTGACTATGGACATTAGATGTCATTGATAAGGGGTCACATCATTAGGAGAATGATGTGATGGACAAGACCCGATCCTAAGCATAGCTCAAAGATCGTGTAGTTCGTTTGCTAGAGCTTTCTGAATGTCAAGTATCATTTCCTTACACCATGAGATTGTGCAACTCCCGGATACCGTAGGAGTGCTTTGGGTGTGCCAAACGTCACAACATAACTGGGTGACTATAAAGGTGCACTACGGGTATCTCCGAAAGTGTCTATTGGGTTGGCACGAATCGAGACTGGGATTTGTCACTCCGTATGACGGAGAGGTATCTCTGGGCCCACTCCGTAATGCATCATCATAATGAGCTCAATGTGACCAAGTGGTTGATCACGGGATCATGCATTATGGTACGAGTAAAGTGACTTGCCGGTAACGAGATTGAACGAGGTATTGGGATACCGACGATCTGGTCTCGGGCAAGTAATGTACCAATTGACAAAGGGAATTGTATACGGGATTGATTGAATCCTCGACATCGTGGTTCATCCGATGATATCATTGAGGAGCATGTGGGAGCCAACATGGGTATCCAGATCCCGCTGTTGGTTATTGACTGGAGAGTCGTCTCGGTCATGTCTGCGTGTCTCCCGAACCCGTAGGGTCTACACATTTAAGGTTCGGTGACGCTAGGGTTATTGAGATATTAGTATACAGTAACCCGAAAGTTGTTTGGAGTCCCAGATAAGATCCCGGACGTCACGAGGAGTTCCGGAATGGTCTGGAGGTGAAGATTTATACATAGGAAGTCAAGTTTCAGCCATCGGGAAAGTTTCGGGGGTAATCAGTATTATACCGGGACCACCGGAAGGGTCCTGGGGGTCCACCGGGTGGGGCCACCTATCCCGGAGGGCCCCATGGGCTGAAGTGGGAGTGGAACCATCCCCTAGTGGGCTGGTGCGCCCCCCTTGGGCCTCCCCCTGTGCCTAGGGTTGGAAACCCTAGGGGTGGGGGCGTCCCACTTGGCTTGGGGGGCAAGCCACTCCCCTTGGCCGCCGCCCCCCTTGGAGATCCCATCTCCTAGGGCCGGTGCCCGCCTAGGGGTCCTATATATAGTGGGGGGAGGGAGGGCAGCCGCACCCTAGCCCCTGGCGCCTCCCTCTCCCTCCCGTGACACCTCTCCCTCTCGCTGAGCTTGGCGAAGCCCTGCCGAGATCACTGTTGCTTCCACCACCACGCCGTCGTGCTGCTGGATCTCCATCAACCTCTCCTTCCCCCTTGCTGGATGAAGTTGGAGGAGACGTCTTCCCAACCGTACGTGTGTTGAACGCGGAGGTGCCGTCCCTTCAGCGCTAGGTCATCGGTGATTTGGATCACGACGAGTACGACTCCATCAACCCCGTTCTCTTGAATGCTTCTGCTCGCGATCTACAAGGGTATGTAGATGCACAACCCTTTCCCTCATTGCTAGATGACTCCATAGATTGATCTTTGTGATGCGTAGAAAATTTTAAAATTCTGCTACATTCCCCAACAGTGGCATCATGAGCTAGGTCTATGCGTAGTTTCTATGCATGAGTAGAACACAAAGCAGTTGTGGGCGTCGATATTGTCAATTTACTTGCCGTTACTAGTCTTATCTTGATTCGGCGGCATCGTGGGATGAAGCGGCCTGGACCGACCTTACACGTACGCCTACGTGAGACTGGTTCCACCGACTGACATGCACTAGTTGCATAAGGTGGCTAACGGGTGTCTGTCTCTCCCACTTTAGTCGGATCGGATTCAATGAAAAGGGTCCTTATGAAGGGTAAATAGAAATTGGCATATCACGTTGTGGTTTTGGCGTAGGTAAGAAATGTTCTTGCTAGAAACCTATAGCAGCCACATGAAATCTTGCAACAACAATTAGAGGACGTCTAACTTGTTTTTGCAGCATGTGCCGTGTGATGTGATATGGCCAAAAGGATGTGATGAATGATATATGTGATGTATGAGATTGATCATGTTCTTGTAATAGGAATCATGACTTGCATGTCGATGAGTATGACAACCGGCAGGAGCCATAGGAGTTGTCTTAATTTATTTATGACCTGTGTGTCAACATAAACGTCATGTAATTACTTTACTTTATTGCTAAAGCGTTAGCCATAGTAGTAGAAGTAATAGATGATGAGACAACTTCAGGAAGACACGATGATGGAGATCATGGTGTCATGCCGGTGACAACGATGATCATGGAGCCCCGAAGATGGAGATCAAAAGGAGCAAATGATATTGGCCATATCATGTTACTATTTGATTGCATGTGATGTTTATCATGTTTTACATCTTATTTGCTTAGAATGACGGTAGCTTAAATAAGATGATCCCTTGTAATAATTTCAAGAAAGTGTTCCCCCTAACTGTGCACCATTGCGAAGGTTCGTTGTTTCGAAGCACCACGTGATGATCGGGTGTGATAGATTCTAACGTTCGAATACAACGGGTGTAAGCCAGATTTACACACGCAATACACTTAGGTTGACTTGACGAGCCTAGCATGTACAGACATGGCCACGGAACACGGAAGACCGAAAGGTCGAGCATGAGTCGTATAGAAGATACGATCAACATGAAGATGTTCACTGATGTTGACTAGTCCGTCTCACATGATGATCGGACACGGCCTAGTTGACTCAGATCATGTTTCACTTAGATGACTAGAGGGATGTCTATCTGAGTGGGAGTTCATTGAATAATTTGATTAGATGAACTTAATTATCATGAACTTAGTCTAAAAACTTTACAATATGTCTTATAGATCAAATGGCCCATGTTGTCCTCAACTTCAACGCGTTCCTAGAGAAAACCAAGCTAAAAGATGATGGCAGCAACTATAAGAACTGGGTCCGGAACCTGAGGATCATCCTCATAGCTGCCAAGAAAGATTATATCCTAGAAGCACCGCTAGGTGACGCACCCATCCCAGAGAACCAAGACATTATGAACGCCTGGCAGTCATGTGCTGATGATTACTCCCTCGTTCAGTGCGGCATGCTTTACAGCTTAGAACCGGGGATCCAAAAGTGTTTTGAGCAACACGGAGCATATGAGATGTTCGAAGAGCTGAAAATGGTTTTCCAAGCTCATGCCTGGGTCGAGATATATGAAGTCTCCGACAAGTTCTTCAGTTGTAAGATGGAGGAAAATAGTTCTGTCAGTGAGCACATACTCAAAATATCTGGGTTGCATAACCGCTTGACACAGCTGGGAGTTAATCTCCTGGATGACGCGTTCATTAACAGAATCCTTCAGTCGCTTCCACCGAGCTACAAGACTTTGTGATGAACTTCAATATGCAGGGGATGGAAAAGACCATTCCTGAGGTATATTCAATGCTGAAATCAGCGGAGGTGGAGATCAAAAAGGAACATCAACTGTTGATGGTTAATAAAACCACTAAGTTTAATAAAGGCAAGGGTAAGAACAACTTCAAGAAGGATGGCAAGGGCGTTGCCGCGCCCGGTAATCAAGCTGCCGGGAAGAAGCCAAAGAATGGACCCAAGCCCGAGACTGAGTGTTTTTATTGCAAGGGAAGTGGTCACTGGAAGCGGAACTACCCCAAATAATTAGCGGACAAGAAGGCCGGCAACACTAAGGGTATATGTGATATACATGTAATTGATGTGTACCTTACCAGTACTCGTAGTAGCTCCTGGGTATTTGATACCGGTGCGATTGCTCACATTTGTAACTCAAAGCAGGAGTTGCGGAATAAGCGGAGACTGGCGAAGGACGAGGTGACGATGCGCGTCAGGAATGGTTCCAAGGTCGATGTGATCGTCATCGGCACGCTACCTCTACATTTACCTACGGGATTAGTTTTAAACCTCAATAATTGTTATTTAGTGCCAGCTTTGAGCATGAACATTGAATCATGATCTCATTTAATTCGAGATGGCTACTCATTTAAATCCGAGAATAATGGTTGTTTTATTTATATGAGAGATATGTTTTATGGTCATGCCCCGCTGGTGAATGGTTTATTCTTAATGAATCTCGAGCATAATGTTACACATATTCATAGTGTGAATACCAAAAGATGTAAGGTTGATAATGATAGTCCCACATACTTGTGGCACTGCCGCCTTGGTCACATAGGTGTCAAACGCATGAAGAAGCTCCATGCAGATGGACTTTTGGAGTCTCTTGATTACAAATCATTTCACACGTGCGAACCATGCCTCATGGGTAAAATGACTAAGACTCCGTTCTCAAGAACAATGGAGCGAGCAACCAACTTATTGGAAAGCATACATACTGATGTGTGCAGTCCAATGAGTGTTGAGGCTCGCGGTGGCTATCGTTATGTTCTCACCCTCACTGATGACTTGAGTAGATATGGGTATGTCTACTTAATGAAACACAAGTCTGAGACCTCTGAAAAGTTCAAGGAATTTCAAGTGAGGTTGAGAATCAACGTGACAGAAAAATCAAGTTCTTGCGATCAGATCGTGGGGGAGAATACTTGAGTCACGAATTTGGCACACACTTAAGGAAATGTGGAATAGTTTCACAACTCATGCCGCCTGGAACACCTCAGCGTAATGGTGTGTCCGAACGTCGTAATCGCACTCTATTGGATATGGTGCGATCTATGATGTCTCTTACCGATCTACAGCTGTCATTTTGGGGCTATGCTTTAGAGACTGCCGCATTCACTTTAAATAGGGCTTCGTCGAAATCCGTTGAGACAACACCGTATGAATTATGGTTTGGGAAGAAACCTAAGCCGTCGTTTCTAAAAGTTTGGGATGCGATGCTTATGTCAAGAAACTTCAACCTGAAAAGCTCGAACCCAAGTCGGAAAAATGCGTCTTCATAGGATACCCTAAAGAAACTATTGGGTATACCTTCTACCTCAGATCCGAAGGCAAGATCTTTGTTGCCAAGAATGGATCCTTTCTAGAGAAAGAGTTTCTCTCGAAAGAAGTAAGTGGGAGGAAAGTAGAACTTGATGAAGTATTACCTCTTGAACTGGAAAGTGGTGCAACTCAGGAAAATGTTCCTGAGGTGCCTGCACTGACTAGAGAGGAAGTTAATGATGATGATCATGAAACTTCAGATCAAGTTGCTACTGAACTTCGTAGGTCCACAAGGACACGTTCTGCACCAGAGTGGTACGGCAACCCTGTCTTGGAAATCATGTTGTTAGACAATGGTGAACCTTCGAACTATGAAGAAGCAATGGCGGGCCCAGATTCCGACAAATGGCTGGAAGCCATGAATCCGAGATAGGATCCATGTATGAAAACGAAGTATGGACTTTGACTGACTTGCCCGATGATCGGCGAGCCATAGAAAATAAATGGATCTTTAAGAAGAAGATAGACGCGGATGGTAATGTAACCATCTATAAAGCTCGGCTTGTCACTAAGGGTTATCGACAAGTTCAAGGGGTTGACTATGATGAGACTTTATCACCCGTAGCGAAGCTGAAGTCCGTCCGAATCATGTTAGCAATTGTCGCATTCTATGATTATGAGATATGGCAAATGGACGTCAAAACGGCATTCCTTAATGGTTTCCTTAAGGAAGAATTGTATATGATGCGGCCGGAAGGTTTTGTCAATCCTAAGAATGCTGACAAGGTGTGCAAGATCCAACGCTCGATCTATGGGCTGGTGCAATCATCTCGGAGTTGGAACATTCGTTTTGATGAGATGATCAAAACATTTGGGTTTACGCAGACTTATGGAGAAGCCTGCATTTACAAGAAAGTGAGTGGGAGATCTGTAGCATTTCTCATATTGTATGTGGATGAAATATTGTTGATGGGAAATGATATAGAATTCTTGGAAAGCATAAAGGCCTACTTGAACAAGTGTTTTTCAATGAAGGATCTTGGAGAAGCTGCTTACATATTAGGCATCAAGATCTATAGAGATAGATCGAGACGCCTCATTGGTCTTTCACAGAGTACGTACCTTGACAAGATACTGAAGAAGTTCAGTATGGATCAGTCAAAGAAGGGGTTCTTGCCTGTATTGCAAGGTATGAGATAGAGCACGGCTCAATGCCCGACCACGACAGAAGATAGAGAAAAGATGAGTGTCGCCCTCTATGCATCGGCCATAGGGTCTATCATGTATGCTATGTTGTGTACCAGACCTGATGTAAACCTTGTCGTAAGTTTGGTAGGAAGGTACCAAAGTAATCCCGGCATGGAACACTGGACAACGGTCAAGAATATCCTGAAGTACCTGAAGAGGACTAAGGATATGTTTATCGTTTATGGAGGTGACGAAGAGCTCGTTGTAAAGGGTTACGTAGATGCTAGCTTCGACACAGATCTGGATAACTCTAAGTCACAAACCGGATACGTGTATATTCTGAATGGTGGGGTAGTAAGCTGGTGCAGTTGCAAGCAAAGCGTTGTGGCGGGATCTACATGTGAAGTGGAGTACATGGCAGCCTCGGAGGCAGCACAAGAAGCAATCTGGGTGAAGGAGTTCATTACCAACCTAGGAGTCATTCCCAATGCGTCGGGTCCGATGACTCTCTTCTGTGACAACACTGGAGCTATTGCCCTTGCCAAGGAGCCCAGGTTTCACAGGAAGACCAGGCATATCAAGCGTCGCTTCAACTCCATTCGTGAAAGTGTTCAAAATGGAGACATAGATATTTGTAAAGTACATACGGACCTGAATGTAGCAAATCCGTTGACTAAACCTCTCCCTAGAGCAAAACATGATCAACACCAGAACTCTATGGGTGTTCGATTCATCACAATGTAACTAGATTATTGACTCTAGTGCAAGTGGGAGACTGTTGGAGCCCTAGAGGCAATAATAAAATGGTTATTATTATATTTCCTTGTTCATGATAATTGTCTATTGTTCATGCTATAATTGTGTTATCCGGAAATCGTAATACATGTGTGAATACATAGACCACAACACGTCCCTAGTGAGCCTCTAGTTGACTAGCTCGTTGATCAAAAGATAGTCATGGCTTCCTGACTATGGACATTAGATGTCATTGATAACGGTATCACATCATTAGGAGAATGATGTGATGGACAAGACCCAATCCTAAGCATAGCTCAAAGATCGTATAATTCGTTTGCTAGAACTTTTCCAAATGTCAAGTATCATTTCCTTAGACCATGAGATTGTGCAACTCCTAGATACCGTAGGAGTGCTTTGGGTGTGCCAAAGGTCACAACGTAACTAGGTGACTATAAAGGTGCACTACGGGTATCTCCGAAAGTGTCTGTTGGGTTGGCACGAATCGAGACTGGGATTTGTCACTCCGTATAACGGAGAGGTATCTCTGGGCCCACTCGGTAATGCATCATCATAATGAGCTCAATGTAACCAAGTGGTTGATCACGGGATCATGCATTACAGTACGAGTAAAGTGACTTGCCGGTAACGAGATTGAACAAGGTATTGGGATACCGACGATCGGGTCTCCGGCAAGTAACGTACCGATTGACAAAGGGAATTGTATACGGGATTGATTGAATCCTCGACATCGTGGTTCATCCGATGAGATCATCGAGGAGCATGTGGGAGCCAACATGGTTATCCAAATCCCGCTGTTGGTTATTGACCGGAGAGTCGTCTCGGTCATGTCTGCGTGTCTCCCGAACCCATAGGTTCTACACACTTAAGGTTCGGTGACGCTAGGGTTGTTGAGATATTAGTATACGGTAACCCGATAGTTGTTCGGAGTCCCGGATGTGACCCCGGACTTCACGAGGAGTTCCGAAATGGTCCGGAGGTGAAGATTTATATATAGGAAGTCAAGTGTCGGCCATCGGGAAAGTTTCGGGGGTAATCGGTATTGTACCGGGACCATCGGAAGGGTCCCGGGGATCCACCGGGTGGGGCCACCTATCCCGGAGGGCCCCATGGGATGAAGTGGGAGGGGAACCAGCCCCTAGTGGGCTGGTGCACCCCCCCCTTGGGCCGCCCCTTGCGCCTAGGGTTGGAAACCCTAGGGGTGGGGGCGTCCCACTTGGCTTGGGGGCTTGGCCGCCGCCCCCCTTGGAGATCCCATCTCCTAGGGCCGGCACCCCCCTAGGGGTCCTATATATAGTGGGGGGAGGGAGGGCAGCCGCACCCTAGCCCCTGGCGCCTCCCTCTCCCTCCCGTGACACCTCTCCCTCTCGCTGAGCTTGGCGAAGCCCTGCCGAGATCACCGTTGCTTCCACCACCACGCCGTCGTGTTGCTGGATCTCCATCAATCTCTCCTTCCCCCTTGCTGGATCAAGTTGGAGGAGACGTCTTCCCAACCGTACGTGTGTTGAACGCGGAGGTGCCGTCCGTTCGGCGCTAGGTCATCGGTGATTTGGATCACGATGAGTACGACTCCATCAACCCCGTTCTCTTGAACGCTTCCGCTCACCATCTACAAGGGTATGTAGATGCACTCCCCTTTCCCGCGTTGCTAGATGACTCCATAGATTGATCTTCGTGATGCGTAGAAAATTTTAAAATTCTACTACGTTCCCCAACAGTCTGAAGAGTGGACTTCCGAGTGGTTCTACATCGAGGACGCGTACTCCCAGACCCAGCCCGGATGGGTCTTCTTGAGTTCACAAGTGTTCCCTTGAAGAAACATCACAGCTGGCGCCCTCGGAGCCTCGAGGAGGAAGGTTGTGCGGAGGTTCGCCAACTCTTGAGCAAGATAAGGATGCTTGCCCAGTCCGGATATACGATGGTCGAAGTAGTGGCAACCTCCATAGTGCGATGGGTCCAGCCACTCCAATACAAAGGACTTCCCATGTGGCACTATAATGGGGAAGATGACGCCTCCCGCTGCGGCAGAAGGGTCCAGACATCCCTACCACCCTGGCCAAAATATTGGCCAAACTGTTCAAAGGGGAGGAAGAGGAGTTCCTGCGCATCAGGCACAGGGAAGGATATTCCATGTATAGTCCTCCTAGCTGAGTAAGCCCCCAACTCCTCTGCTCTACTCATTATACTCCCTGAGCTATGTTCAACGAACATTAACCCATCCATTTATAACAGCACTGGCAAAAGATTTCCGAGGGGCTTTACAGCCCTGCCCCGCAGCCCGAGGGCCAAAATCGGGACCTTGACCCCGGATTCGAAGATGATCCGGATATATTCGTGGTGCTCGAGAATGGGGTGTTTTACCAAATGAGCTATGACGGCGCAGAAGTGGCCATCATCGCCGATTATCCCAGTCTTCTCCCCACTTCACACGTATGTAATCCAGAGATATTTCATCCGAAAAAGTTTTCTCATACTGCCTCACCCACGGAACTATCATGTGCTCCAAAGGGGAGGTGCTCGGCGCGTCATGCTGCCCCAGGGGCATCTTCGAAGAGAGTGGCCCCTACGCTGGGCAAGCCTTCGAAGAGGAAGTCGAACAAAGATACGACTGAGCCTTCATCAAAGAGGTATGGATTTGCAAATATGCACCTTGGCGGTCACATCCAACTATGACCATTATGTTTATCCTGTATTCAGGAAAAAAGTGTGCCGGACTATATTGGGGGGTCCGGCTGGTCATACTTCCCATAGCCAGGATCTAGATCCTGCCGTAAAGACGAGGGCTGATGCAGGGGTAACGCCGGACTATCCTCCAGCCGAGGATTCAGAGGATGTATCCTTCACTAACTCGGAAGTGGAGAGCGCCATGAATCATCGGCGCCGCAGGGCCGTTTTACAAGACCCCGGCTTTTCAGAAGAGGTATTTAACGCCTTCAGCTCGGCTGATGCATACATCCAAGCTGCTCGAGATGCGCTTAACAGAGGCACAAGGAAGCATTTAAAAGATGTGCGGGTAAGCTTACTTTGTCTGACTATGATAACCATATGCCAGTAGCCCCTGAGACTTGAAGCAGTTGGTACAACTGATTTAAGTATCGTTGTATAACCAGGTTCTTATGGAGAAGAACGACCTGTTAGCCCAAGAGCTAGAAAAGTGCCAGACGTAGCTAACTGCTGCTCGTGCCGAACTAGAGAAATCCAAGAAGGCGTGTCCTGGTAATGTTCCCCTCCATCGATAAAACAGAATGGTATACCAATAACGTTAACACGGTTGCTCACCTCTTATTAGGATCACTAGGTCAACTGCGGGAACAACTGAAAGCTGCCCAAGACGGGGAACAAGAAGGCCGAGAAACTGCTAGCCGCGGGCGAGCGTGTGCTCACAAAAGTCGTACTGGAGAAGAACAAGCTCCAGCATTCGAATACCCGATTGGGAGAGGATTTGAAAGATGTACGAGCCCAAATGGCCAACTCCGTGTAGGAGAACAAAAGCCTGCCCGGTGGCATGTTTAGTATGTGGCCGAATTTACCTTATAATAGTTCGGAGATATCAGGAATTGACAGATTTATATCTGTAGGTATGCTGACCGACCGTACCGAAGATGAGATGTCTTGATTCTCAGGCGATCTACTACAAGAGCTGTCACGTATTCATGAGCAAGCCCAGCAGGCGATGCGAAGCGTTGCCAAAGCCTTGTGTCCATCTGCCTCCACTCCAGGTAAGATGGAGGAGCTCCTAGAGCTATTCAAGGGGGCGCGGCGACGCTTTCGATTGTTGAAAATATCGGCCTGCCGGGAAGGGGCTCAAGAAGCCTGGGCCATGGTCAAGGCACGGTACACCAAGCTTGACCCAAATCATATGGCTCGGGTCGAACCTCTAGGGTCAGACGGGAAGGAAGATCTTGTTAATTTGGTGTATGACCAAGTAGCAGTAGCTGCCAAATATTCCCAGTAGGATTGTAAGTTAGATAGCCTGCTGGAGGGTATAGAGGAGGAAATTTTTGAGTCGAAATGACTATGTATTTTTTTGTCTAGCTGAATTGTAAACCGATTGTCATGGCAGTCCTTTTCGTTTTGCCCTCTGGACCAGTGCGGCCGAATAGACCGGGGTATGCGTGGAAACCAGGCGTAGGGGTCATAGTTGCTTGAACAGACAAGTTGTATTCGGCTAGTTATGTTATATTACATTATGTAAGAAACATCTTCTACAGAGAATAGTTCCGTTAAGCGTTCCTTTCCCTGGGTGTGCATGCGTTAGAGCGCATGTCCGAACTGTGATTGAAAAAATCACAGTATATATATAGGGTGGGTCTATTATGATAACACCCCTTAAGACCTTATTCTACTAACATCTACCCTTATTCTAATAACACTTCTACACTGCTTCATACACCCGAGCCGGACCACATAGCAAGCCGATAAAACCACAATAGCCCAAGCCCAACCCCGCAACCCACCTTCTTTCCCCGCAGGTACCCACCACACATGCCCACCTTTCCCAACACCACACACACCCCGGCTCCCCACCACGCCCACGCCTCCCACATCCACCTTCTTCCACCATGCCTCCCACCTAGGCCGCCGCCGAGCCGCCTCGCACCGCCCGCCCATCCCCAGGCCCCGCACCGCCCATCGGCCTGATCCACCCTTGAGCAGCAGCCGGCGACCCCCCCCCCCCCCCCCCGCTGAATCACTGTCCAACGCGGCCGCGAAACCCCTCCTCACCCACACCCTCCTACACCGCCCGCCTGCCCTAGCACCACGGATCCGACCCGCCTCTCAACGGCGGCCTTCCAGCAGTTTGATTCACCTTCTTCGATGATTGGATCCGCCTGTCCGACGGCCGGATCGGCCACTCTCACCGCCAGACCCGCCTCTCTCCGGTAGTCACCGCCCTTGCTTCACCACCTTATTCTCTACCGACGGCCACCACCAACGCCAAGATCCACCCTCCCCTCATCTCCATCGTGCCACTCCTCCCTGCTGAAAATCGGCGATGTGGAGCTCCCCGCCTGGTGCACCGAGGCGCCGCGCGCCCTCCAGTCTACCGCGCTGCTGAGCTCCCTCTCGAGCTGCCCTTTCCGTGCCACTCAACCTCTCTCCACGTGGACTGCACCAGACCCGACGAGATTCGCGTAGTACCAAGCTTCCATCGCCGGATCTCGTTCCTCTAGTTCCCGCGGGTCTGTTCTAGGTGAGATCGAGGTCGCCGTGCACTGCAGGGGAAAAGGACAAGGAGCACAACCACCGCACCCTTTGCCATTGACGCGGTGAAGCCCTCCCACAAGCAGTGTTCAGCGTGTGCGCGTGCAGGAGAGCAGGCGCGTTGGTGCAGTGCGCCGGCGTCTGTGCAGTTCGTCCGACTATCGCGTGCCATCCTTCCCCTCATGTGAATACTGCAATGGTGTGTGGCTCACTGTTTTGCAGTTCGCTATTTCAGCCCATGGCTGTGCAGCTCACGCGCACGCATAATGCGGTTCGATGCTGGTACAGTGTTTTTTGCATGCAGATGCATCCCGTTCTGCCTCGGCGTGCAGTGCAGATCGAGGAGCCTTCGAGGCAGCAGTTCACTTCTGTTTTTCTGTTGCAAGGATCAGTTCACCTCTTCGGTGGAAAAAAGAAGGAAATTAAAACCCCACTTGCTGATGAGACAACAACCCACGAGCATCATGCGCGTCCAGTCCCTTTTTGGGTATGCTTGCAATGCGGTGTGTGTGTATGGCTGCAGTCCACCCCATCGGTCATCAATGTATTTTTTGAGAAATAGAAATGTTTGTTGTCACACGTGGCGGTTTCACTTATTTTTTGGATATGCTTGCAATGCGGTGTGCGTATGCATGCAGTGCGGTTCACTTTTGATGTCTGAAAAAATGCATTTAAAAAATCAATACAGTGCACTGGTCCACTTAAGCCTATGAAAAAGTTAGAACAAAGACAACAAAAACAAATACGGTTCACTTACAGTAGTGTTGTGGTTTACTTCGTTAATATTGCGGTTCAATCACCCCAAAAAAATTGGTAGTGCGGAAAAATGTTACGGAAACAACAAAAAAAGGTAATGCGGTCCACTTGTCGATAGTTTTGCGGTTTACTTACGCCCGATGTGAAGCACGATCCACTTTCTCGTCCGGGAAATTTACGTCTGACAAAAACGAGTCATGTAGTTCTCTTGCCTGTCTGATGCTGTGCGGTTTTCAGTCTAAAACTGTGCTGTCGGGCGTATGATGTTGTTCATCTCGTAAGTGTAAAGAAAAAAATGTTACCAAAACGACAAAAAAAAGTAATGAGGTTGACTGCTCGATAGTGTTGCGGTTCACTTACGTCCGACGTGAAGTGCGGTCCACTTCCTCATCCTTGAAAAAAATACGTTTGAATAAAATAAAACCATGCAGTTCTCTCACCCGTCTGATGTAGTGCGATTTTCAGTCGGATGAAGTACGCACGTCGATTTGGGGTGTCGCAAAAAACAGAGTTTCCGCATTTCGGTAAATTCGAAATTCCTATTAAACCGTAAAGAATTAGAGAGAGTGTTCTACATGAAAAAGTTGCACCTCGTCGATATGTTTCCAACGGCGTATCGTTTGAATCATTTCGACCAGCGGTTTGTACAAATTTCGCAAAAAACGGCCTCTACCACTCGTCGTCTGCCGCACAATTTTCAAAATTAACTTAAAACCATAAGGAATCTCAAAAACATTTCAACATATGAAAGTTGCGCCTCGTCCATAGCTTTTCAACGGTATATTACATGCCTCGTTTCGACAAACGGTTAAAAACTGGAGCAAAAACAGTATCAAAATTTGAATTTTTTGAAAAACAGAATTCCGCGATTTAGTAAATTTGAAACTGCTCTTAAACCATAACGAATTAGAGAAAACAATAGTTATGAAAAATATGCGCCTTGACGATATCTATCCAACGGTGTATCATTTGCCTCATTGCGACGAGCGGTTTAGAAAAAACGCGAAAAACGCTCGATGCCACTCTTTGTGGGCCGCATCGTTTTTCAAACTGCTCTTAAACCGTGGGGAATCCCGAAAAGTGTTCAACATGGCGAAGTTGCGCCTAATCCGTAGCTTTCCAACGGATATTACACGCCTTGTTCCGATAAACGGTTAAAAAATTAGAGCAAAAACAGTACCAAAAAAACAGTACGCGCAGTTTTTTCCGACACGAAGTTCACTAGTCTCTGTAATGCAGTGCTCTTGCTAAAGAAAGTGCAGTGCCCTCGCGCTGAGCATGCAGTGCGGAAGTGTTATCAGAATAACTATTCTGATAATATTATCAGAATAGACGGGCTGTATATATATAGGGTGGGTCTATTATGATAACACCCCTTAAGACCTTATTCTAATAACACCTACCCTTATTCTAATAACACTTCTACACTGCTTCATACACCCGAGCCGGACCGCATAGCAAGCCGATAAAAGCACAGTAGCCCAAGCCCAACCCCGCACCCCACCTTCTTACCCCGCAGGTACCCACCACACATGCCCACCTTCCCCACTACCACACACACCCCGGCTCCCCACCACGCCCACGCCTCCCACATCCACCTTCTTCCACCACGCCTCCCACCCAGGCCGCCGCCGAGCCACCCCACACCGCCCGCCCATCCACAGGCCCCGCGCCGCCCGTCGGCCCGATCCACCCTCGAGCAGCAGCCGGCGACCCCCCACCCCGCCGAATCACTGTCCAGCGTGGCCGCGAAACCCCTCCCCACCCACTCCCTCCTACACCGCCCGCCTGCCCTAGCACCATGGATCCAACCCGCCTCTCAATGGCAGCCTTCCAGCAGTTTGATTCACCTTCTTCGATGATTGGATCCGCCTGTCCAACGGCCGGATCGGCCACTCTCACCGCCAGACCCGCCTCTCTCCGGTAGTCACCGCCCTTGCTTGACCACCTTATTCTCTACCGACGGCCACCACCAGCGCCAAGCTCTACCCTCCCCCTCATCTCCATTGTCCCACTCCTCCCTGCTGAAAATCGCCGATGTGGATCTCCCCTCCTGGTGCACCGAGGAGCCGCGCGCCCTCCAGTCTAGCCGCGCCGCTGAGCTCCCTCCCGCACTGCCCTTTCCATGCCACTGATACTCTCTCCGCGTGGACTACACAAGACCCGACGAGATTCGCATAGTACCAAGCTTCCATCGCCAGATCTCGTTCCTCTAGTTCTCGCGGGTCTGTTCTAGGTGAGATCGAGGTCGCCGTGCTCTACAGGGGAAAAGGACAAGGAGCTCGACCACCGCCCCCTCTGCCATTGACGCGGTGAAGCCCTCCCACAAGCAGTTTTCAGTGTGTGTGCGTGCAGGAGAGCAGGCGCGTTGGTGCAGTGTGCCGGAGTCTGTGCAGTTCGTCCGGCTATCGTGTGCCATCCTTCCCCTCATGTGAATACTGCAATGGTGTGTGGCTCACTGTTTTGCACTTCGCTATTTCAGCCCATGGTTGTGCAGCTCGCGCGCACGCACAATGCGGTTCGATGCTGGTGCAGTGTTTTTTCCGTGCAGCTACATCCCATTCTGCCTCGGCGTGCAGTGCAGATCGAGCGAGCCTTCAACACAGAAGTTCACTTCTGTTTTTCTGTTGCAAGGATTAGTTCACCTCTTCGATGGAAAAAAGAAGGAAATTAAAACCCCACTCGCTGATGAGACAACAACCCACGAGCATCATGCGCGTGCGGTCCCTTTTTGGGTATGCTTGCAATGCGGTGTGTGTGTGTATGGGTGCAATCCACCCCATCCGCCATCAATGTATTTTTTGAGAAAAATAAATGTTTGTTGTCACACGTGGCGGTTTCACTTATTTTTTGGATATGCTTGCAATCTAGTGTGTGTACGCATGCAGTGCGGTTCACTTTTGATGTCTGAAAAAATGTATTTAAAAAATCAATACAGTGCACTGGTCCACTTAAGCCTATGAAAAAGTTAGAACAAAGACAACAAAAATGCATACGGTTCACTTGCAGTAGTGTTGCGGTTTACTTCGTTAATATTGCGGTTCAATCACCCCAAAAAAATTGGAAGTGCAGAAAAATGTTACGGAAACAACAAAAAAGGTAATGCGGTCCACTTGTCGATAGTTTTGCGGTTTACTTACGCCCGATGTGAAGCATGATCCAATTTCTCGTCTGGGAAATTTACGTCTGACAAAAACGAATCATGTAGTTCCCTTGCCTATTTGATGTAGTGCGGTTTTCAGTCTAAAACAGTGTTGTCGGGCGTATGATGTTGTTCATCTCGTAAGTGTAAAGAAAAAAAATGTTACCAAAATGACAAAACAAAGTAATGAGGTTGACTGCTCGATAGTGCTGTGGTTCACTTACGTCCGACGTGAAGTGCGGTCCACTTCCTCGTCCTTGAAAAAATTACGTTTGAATAAAAGAAAACCATGCAGTTCTCTTACCCGTCTGATGCAGTGCAATTTTCAGTCGGATGAAGTATGCATGTCGATTTGTGTTTCAGCCCATGGCTGTGCAGCTCACACGCACGCATAATGCGGTTCGATGCTGGTGCAGTGTTTTTTGCATGCAGCTGCATCCCATTCTGCCTCGGCGTGGAGTGCAGATCGAGCGAGCCTTCGAGGCAGAAGTTCACTTCTGTTTTTCTGTTGCAAGGATCAGTTCACCTCTTCGGTGGAAAAAAGAAGGAAATTAAAACCCCACTCGCTGATGAGACAACAACCCACGAGCATGATGCGCGTGCAGTCCCTTTTTGGGTATGCTTGCAATGTGGTGTGTGTGTGTGTATGGGTGCAGTCCACCCCATCGGTCATCAATGTATTTTTTGAGAAAAAGAAATCTTTGTTGTCACACGTGGCGGTTTCACTTATTTTTTGGATATGCTTGCAATGCGGTGTGTGTACGCATGCAGTGCGGTTCACTTTTGATGTCTGAAAAAATGCATTTAAAAAATCAATACAGTGCACTGGTCCACTTAAGCCTATGAAAAAGTTAGAACAAAGACAAAAAAAGACAACAAAAACATATACGCTTCACTTACAGTAGTGTTGCGGTTTACTTCGTTAATATTGCGGTTCAATCACCCCAAAAAAAATTGAAGTGCAGAAAAATGTTACGGAAACAACAAAAAAAGGTAATGCGGTCCACTTGTCGATAGTTTTGCGGTTTACTTACGCCCGATGTGAAGCACGATCCACTTTCTCGTCCGGGAAATTTACGTCTGACAAAAACGAATCATGTAGTTCTCTTGCCTGTCTAATGCAGTGCTGTTTTCAGTCTAAAACAATGTTGTCGGGCGTATGATGTTGTTCATCTCATAAGTGTAAAGAAAAAAATGTTACCGAAACGACAAAAAAAAGTAATGAGGTTGACTGCTCGATAGTGTTGCGGTTCACTTACGTCCGACATGAAGTGCGGTGCACTTCCTCGTCCTTTAAAAAATTACGTTTGAATAAAAGAAAACCATGCAGTTCTCTTACCCGTCTGATGCAGTGCGGTTTTCAGTCGAATGAAGTACGCACGTCGATTTGGGGTGTCGTGAAAAACAGAGTTTCCGCATTTCGGTAAATTCGAAATTCCTATTAAACCGGAAAGAATTAGAGAGAGTGTTCTACATGAAAAAGTTGCGCCTCGTCGATATCTTCCACCAGCGGTTTGTAAAAATTTCACGAAAAAACGGCCTCTGCCACTCGTCGTCTACCGCACAATTTTCAAAATTAACTTAAAACCATAAGGAATCTCAAAAACATTTCAACATATGAAAGTTTCGCCCCGTCCATAGCTTTTCAATGGTATACTACACGCCTCGTTTCAACAAATGGTTAAAAAACTGGAGCGAAAACAGTACCAAAATTTGATTTTTTTTAAACAGAATTCTGTGATTTAGTAAATTTGAAACTGCTCTAAAACCATAACGAATTAGAGAAAACAATAGTTATGAAAAAGATGCGCCTCGATGATATCTATCCAACGGTGTATCATTTGCCTCACCAACGAGCGGTTTAGAAAAAAAGCGAAAAAACGCTCGCTGCCACTCTTTGTGGGCCGCACCGTTTTTCAAACTGCTCTTAAACCGTGGAGAATCCCAGAAAGTGTTCAACATGGTGAAGTTGCGAATAATCCGTAGATTTCCAACGGTATATTACACGCCTTGTTCCGATAAACGGTTAAAAAATTAGAGCGAAAACAGTACCGAAAAAACACTATGCGAAGTTTTTTCCGACACGAAGTTCACTAGTCTCTGTAATGCAGTGCTCTTGCTAAAGAAAGTGTAGTGCCCTCGCGTTGAGCATGCAGTGCGGAAGTGTTATCAGAATAACTATTCTGATAATATTATCAGAATAGACGGGTTGTATATTGTCAGGACCCCGACTCAATGCCACATCGATCTAGCATGTAACACCTCATATCACTTTGCGGCCTCACGCACGGTATTCCCACGGGTGTCGCCTTACCTTTGCCCGGGACCGTTTGCGCCTTTTGGCACACGTATATGATAGTGTCGCTAGCATCCATATGATAAGGAGCCCGGGCTGACATGGCTAGTCGTAAACCCAAAGTGGCACAGACTTACAGGGACAGGCATCCATGACCCAGCATCGAACGTGTCGGTCATCAGCGAGTGAATCCAGGCTGTAGCACTGGGCTAGCAGGACTCCGGTGAACCGGGCTGTAGCGGGCTAACAGGACTCCGGTATTCATCGCGTGACATTTCCCCGAAGGGACAGACACAGGAACGAAGAAGGACACATGCCGGCCAGCCTAAGTGTTCCGGAGCAGTAGCAAGCTACCATGGCTCAGTGGAAACACTAGGAGACATTTCCCGGTAAGAGAGGCTACTAAGGATAAACAACTAGATGGTCAGATCCCACACATACCAAGCATTTCAATAACATACACACAATATGCTCGATATGTGCAATACAACATGGCATCACAACATGACTCTACGACTCAAGTATTTATTCAATAGGCTCCGAGGAGCGAGATATTACAAACAGGGGTCTCATGACCCAACATCAGAGCATACAAGTCAAAGCACAAGCGGAAACTATCATGTCTGAGTACAGACGTCTATAAATGAAAAAGGCTGAAAAGCCTGACTATCTATCAGATCCTGCCGAGGGCACAAGATCGTAGCTGAGGTAACAAGCTAAACGTCGAAGTCCACGCGGAACTACTAGCGAGACCGAAGTCTCTCTGCAAAAACATAAAATAGGCAAACGTGAGTACAAATGTACCCAGCAAGACTTACATCAGAACTAACTACATATGCATCATTATCAACAAAGGGGTGGTGGGGTTTAACTGCAGCAAGCCAGCTTTGACTCGGTGGCTATCCTAAACTACGACTGCAGGTAACTCTTTTGAGGTGGCGCACACGAGTCCACATATTCACCATATCAATACACCACTATGGATCCGTTCCCGTCTCCCTACGAGAACGCCATCCATAGCACTCACGCTTATCTTGCGTATTTTAGAGTATCCACTTTCACTTGTCTATGAACTGTACAAGGGGTCCACGTTTCCATATCCGAGGAATCCGGCTATTCGAATAGATAATGATAACCCTGCAGGGGTGTACTTCTTCACACACGCTCCCGCCACTTACCGCCCTGTACACGTCATGTACCTCGGCAACCTTCAAGCGGAAGCCGGGCGAGGGAGTCGGCCACGACCTGACTAACCGAACAAGTCTCTCGTCCAGGTTTATCGCCTATTCGGGTTCCATCCGCAAGGAGATCCGGCCGGGGTGTCGCTCACGGCCCCAAACGATGTGAGCAGGGTTCCCAAGCCCACCAACCGGGTGCCACTTGGTACACCGTGCCACTGTGCCTAGTCTGTCCCAAGCCCACCTGTACCGGGTGCCACTTGGTAGACTACTAACACTACCTACAAACACCAGAAACTAGTTGCAACTCCTGGACAGAGATCATGTTGATTAATAAGTCGAGAGGGGCACTTAAGCATTCCAATGTGTGGTAGTAGCTGGTCATGGATCACAAACACAGAACTCAGTTCCTGAGGACGGCTGCAATGAGACAACCCACCATGTACTCCTACATGGCCTCTCACCGCTACCTTTACCAAATCGTGTTCACACACTTAGCTCACACACAGTAGGACATGTTCACACGCCTCTGATTCATCCCCGATGAATCAGACCTGACTCAACTCTAAGCAGTAGCAGGCATGACAAACAAGCATGAATGAGTAGGCACATCAGGGCTCAAACAACTCCTACTCATGCTAGTGGGTTTCATCTATTTACTGTGGCAATGACAGGTCATGCAAAGGATAAAGGGGTTCAGCTACCGCAGCAAGTATCAAATATGTCGTTGTTGTCCTAATGCAGTAAAAGAGAGCAGGAGCGAGAGAGTGGGATTTTATCGGAATGAACAAGGGGGTTTTGCTTGCCTGGCACTTCTGAAGATAACATTGAGTCTTCATCAGTGTCAACGATCACATCATCGGTATCACGTCTATCGAGAGGGGACAAATACCGGCAACAAGGAAGAAATACAATCAATGCAATGCACAATATGATGCATGCTCATGACATGGCAATATGAATGTGTTTTGAGCTAATGCAACTAGCAACAGATTAAATGAAGTTGGTTTGAATATAAAATTCAAATTCAAACTCCATATGTGATTATTCAAATGCCATTCACTTCATTTGCCCTAAACAATAGTGATAAGTTGTTCTAACATGCATGAAAATGGTACAGATGGATTCCTTGAATTTTTCTGATAATTTTTCATATATAATTTATTTAATTTGGAGTTACGGTTAATTTTCTATGATTTATTGAAGTTTTAGGCATTTTCTGGAATTTCAGAATTAAATTAAATCCAGAAAATACTTATTGCGTCAGCCCCACGTCACAGTGACGTCAGCAGGGTCAACTGGGCGCCTCCAGGTCAAACCTGACCTGTGGGACCCATATGTCAGCGTCACAGGTTAACAGGGGGGGTTTATTTTAGTTTAATTAAGGATTAGGGCACTAGGGCCCACATGTCAGTGGCTCTGGGGTTAGATTAGGTGGTGATTAGCTTAAGCTAATCACCTGATGGCGGGGGCCCACCTGTCAGTGTCAGCAGAGGGGGTAGTTAAAATAAAATAACTAAACTAATTAACAGGGGGGGCTGGCCCCACCTGTCATCGACCCAGAGAGGGGGGGGTGTCCCGCCGTGGTCAACGTGGTCAGACCCACCGGCGGCTTGACGCCGGCGAGGCCAGACGCGGTGGTGCGCGTCGGAAACCCACTACAGGGGCTCTTTTGGCGCGCAGGGAGCAGCTACGGGGAGAGGGTGGAGTGGCGCATCCAACGGTGGCGGTGGCGGAGGCTGGGGTGGCCGGAGCTGCCGGCGGCGAGCTCTTTTGCGGCGGCCGGAGCTCGGGCGAGGTCGGGGTTGGCGTTCGGGGGCACGGGAGGGGAAGCTAGTGGCGGCTACGGGCTCCTGGAGACGTGTTGAGTGCGGTGGTGTGCTCGGCTTCGAGCTGCAACGGCTCCAGCCACGGTGGTGACGAGGCACGGCGGCGGCGAGCTCTCGGGTCCGGCGGAAAGGCGGCTAGGGTACGGGAACGAGCGCGAGGAGGAGGGGGAATGGAAGAGTAGCTCACAGGGGTTGCGACGGTGGCCTCGGGGAGCTCGGGGAGGCACCCGAGCCGACGAATTTGACGAAGATGGCCGGCGGTCCCGAGGTTGAAGAAGCCGGCGGTGGCGACGTTGCAGGGGCTCCCGCGGTGCGCTTCTCGGCGAGGAGGAAGAAGTGGTCGAGGCGGATCCCCTGGGTACTTCGGGTGGCAGCGAGGAGCACGGTGGCTACGGCGAACGGCGTCGGCGACGACGAGCTCCGCTCGGGCGCGTGCAGGGAGGAAAGCAGAGGAGAGAACGGGGTCCAGGGGAAGAGAGGGGAGGTGCAGGGGGCGAGGGGAAGTGCGTGGCGTGAGGGGGAGGCTCGGGAACGCCTCGGTGGAAGCAGGAGGTGGCCGAGGCGGCATCGGCGCTCGCCACCGAGCTGCTTCGGTGCGAGGGGAGGAAGAAGACAAGGGGGAGGGAGGAGGTGGGCTGGGCCAGCGGGAGGAGCTGGGCCGGCTACAGGTAAGTGGCCCAGGTGGGCTGCAGGTAATGTTTCCCTCCCTCTCTCTGTTTTTCCTATTTTACTTCTGTTTTCTATTTTTCTGACATTTGTTTGATTTAATAAATATATTAAATCATTTAATTTTATTATGCCAATTTTTGTAGGGGCTAATGGTATTATTCCAGAGCTCTTTTATAATTGGCATAATTTTTGGACCATATTTCATATATATAGAAATATCTTTCCAATGCAAATATTTATCGAATTAATCCAAATGGCCAAAATAAATGTCCATGAGCTCCTAAAAATATTGTTTTGATTTTTATCTCTGTCCAATATTTTCAGAGGGCAACATGAGCATTTTCTTGGACCCTTTTGGGGAATTTTTTTATTTGGGTCATTTTCAAAATGATTCTGAGGGTTCCACCAATCCTCATTTCAAATTTAAATGAAATTTAAACATGATGCACACATGAAGCTAGCCTAGAGCATTACCAGAAGCTAGGGATGTGACAACTCACCCCCACTAAACAAGAATCTCGTCTCGAGATTCAAGCGTAGGGTAGGATGAAGGGGAAACGCAAACTAGTACAATCTTCACGATCCAGGTTGCACTTCAAATGAACGTTGAGTTGAACACCATCTTTGTCTTGTCGTCTTGCTCTGAGAAATCCTGTCAACATGACAGGGGGGGGGGGGGAAAGAAGGAGACTCTAGAAGGGTCGATCTCCTCGAAGATCGAACAACTCAAGATTAACTTACGGAATGAGACATAGAACCATCTTTCGGGTTGAGACACGGGATACACATCAAGAGGGGCGGAGAGAAACGGATGACGAAGGTTCACTAGGTAGACAACAATTCCACACCTAAGAAGGTGGTAAACGATTGTCAACGTAGCGAGGAGTTGAGTTGCCATGATACCACGAAGAAACATCCTGGAGGAGGGTGATTCATAGACTATTACCCTAAGTGGCAAAAAGAATTACCTTTGATCCAGAGATCATTGAAACTCTTTAAACCAGCCTAAGACAATTCTCGAGCGATCGTTTGGAGGGGGTCGGTAGAATGGCATACTCGGACTTGGATGATGTGGATTACCTTGTTGAAGACAACGTATTGGATGATTTTTGCTTATCACCGGAAATGGAAGGGACCCATGGTAGAATGGCCCATTGGCGGTGCAAGCTGGGAACAAAATGCAAATGCTGAGAATGATTCTAGTAACTGGGGAGAGGCTCAACAATAGAGAGTTATTCCACTATTGGAATGGTTATAGCATAACCGAGGAAGTTGAGAGCAAACCTAGTTAGTGTCGACGGTAACACCTAACGCTTGTGCGTGCTCTCAAGAACTTGAGCATTTCCATATTCATCAAGATTTTACCAATATCCGTGTCAAGGATTCTGGCAACACAACTTACTACCATGATGAATGAGGAAGGATGACGCAGATGCAAAGGAAAATAACACTTTCTCAGATTTCACCTTAGCGAGGCCAAGGAAACAAAATCTGGATGATCGACCGAGAGACATTTAGCACTCTGCTTCTAATGTTCTCCTTGATGTGCTAGTGTAACCCATTCATAGATATGGTTTGATATCTAGAACATCAAGTAAAAGGTCGGACTTCGGGATCTCGAAATCCATAGGGCAACTAGGGAGTAAATCCTACGAAATCCCTATGGGGAGGTGGCCAACTTCCTCAATCAAGATATTATAATAACAGGTCTTCCGGCTGGGTGTGTTGGCCACGACATCCACTTTACCGGTTATCGAGGGACCGATATTATAGTTCTTGGGAAATGTTCCAAACCATCATATCTGCCTGAGATTCAGATCTGGTTGGTGTCAGGATATTCCAGACTCATCGAGTCTTAGGAAGAAAAATGAAAGTTTGCAACACAATTTGACGAGATAATGTTGCGGGATTCTCGGGGAGTGAACTACGATAGTAAGCTCCAAAACATGAGCTGGTTCTGCTACAAACATGTGAAACACGTTGTCCCAGACAAGCATACCCACATGGTAGTCTTACAATAAAACACTACCGAGTTCTGGTTGGGAACCATCATTGAGGATATAGGAATCTCGTGCAGGAACTAGTATTTGCACAGCAACTCCTTTACCTTGAACAAATCAATCAGTGGCTTGGTGTGCTAGGGATACATATAGAATGAAGGTTGCAAGTCTCCAGACCACAGAATACTTCGCACATGTGTATGACTGACTTGGGATGATTCCAGAGGAAGCAGAACTAACTTTCTCAAATTCACGGCGGCAACTTTCACCAAATGCACGTGTATAAGAGAAAGTCACTCCTTTCATCAAACAAATACTTCATGAGCTAGCATGAAGAAAATGCTTTCAAAAGTTTCCAACACTAGCTTAATGTTCAACAACATCATGGAGGAGATAAGGATGTTGCCAATGGGCTCAGCAACAATTCATCCAGATTCCCATGGAGATGGAATTCCATAACTATGTGATCAAGGTGATAGTATTGGTCAGACCAAAGATGTAATGGTGTATGCTCGAGGGATCCACCACGAATAAGACAACATTACGAGCATCGTTGGTACTGATTTGATTTGACGATAGCCCACATTCAAATCAAAGGATTGATAAGACAATAGGTCCAGCAACTGATCACAAGGACCAATCGATGAAGATATCATCTTTCTTCAACACACACTACACAAGAATATCCCTTTGGAACGAACTAAGTCAGACAAGCTTTTATCTTCCAACTCTCCAAGTTGTTGTCTAGCTTAACCAACTAGCTCAGGGATATCTAACACCGATTCTTGGAGAGAAGGTGGTTCACAAGAAACCAACTTGATCACGAACTCAACATAGCGGTCAGGTGACAACCCGGTAACACCTCCAAGAAGATATTTGGAAAGTCACGAATCACCGGTATGTTACTAAGCTCGAGAACAATTTTGCTTTTGAGGGCAAGACGATATGATCAGATGAGTGAGGACTTGACAAGATCCTAACTCATCAATCGAAGGGTGCACCGAAAATAAGGACTAGGTAGCACGATCAGTCTTAGAAGGATGATTCGAAAACCAACATACTAAGAATGAAATTATTATCCTTTAACTACCAAGCAACAGAGTTGCTAGCAGTATTGATTTCACACATCACAATTCATTTGTCGGTATTCCGGTTGCATCGACACGAGGGCCGAGGAATGAACAGTGATGGCAAGAAGTATCACTGTACCAAGAGTTCATGGGATGATGTGCAATTCCTATAACAATCTCGATATAAAATATGTAATACTCCAAGGTAGAGCAGAACCAAAAGCTGGATTGGCATTTGATCTGCGGAGTACAACTACTTTGACCCAATCCTAGATATGGAAGAGGTACTGGAGTTTGTTTCTCCTAGTCATCCCAGAATGGAATGGCTTGACAGACCACAAGAGTCATAGGCATCGATGAACGAACGCACGCATACTCTTGACTATCAATTGATAGACGAGGGTCAGGATGCAACTAAAGAGAACAACTCAAAGGAACATATAACTTACTGAGTTGTGGATGCATAGATTAGTATGTCGAACCAAGTTCAACATATTTCTTCCGGATAACCCATGCAGAAAAGTAGAACTGGCAGAGTCACGATTTATGAGTGGAGATCTCCTCAAGAGTACTCTAATTGTGATCTTTTAATCCAGAAGAACTCCTGCCAAGAGTGGTTCATGGTAAATGGAAGAAGGAAATACCACGGACCTCGAGGACTATCGCAAAGTTACTAATATCCTGAAGGAACTAGCAAACACTATCAACATGAAGTAAGTAGAGTGAATCTCGGGTTCAAAGCCCAAGGAATAGAATACCTACTAACCAAATGGCATCATGGGATGCTTTCGATAATGACGGCCAGAGTCATCACACTGGAGCATAAATCATGGCTAGGCTACTAGATGATCCCCTGAGACACCTAAGGTCATTATAGTAACTCCAACATAATGTCAAGGCAATAGAATACCTCAAGTCAAAAATTAGTGTGATTGAGCTGGCATAAAGGAACATCGAGACCAGAGGGAAAGGATTTTGCAAATGCATCAGACTATTTAGAAACCTGGGATGACTCGGACAGCATAACGGCTGTAAATGCTCAGAAAAGATTTGAGACATTCACAAAAATGGTGGCATAACCACTCAGAAGCACAATATCAAGGTTTCGAGATCAGCAATTAACATACAGAGGTAGAAACTGAACTGAGGCTTAATCCAACAATCTTTAAGTCTACGGACTAGTAACACGTGATCCTAATGGAAAGAAGAGATAGCCTAGTTCTTAATCCCCGAAGAAGAGAAGATGATGACTCAGATCAGAAGGCCATGAGGTATAAGGAGTAAAAAGAGCCTTACGTTCCATCCCACAATCAATTCCCTTATATAACTAAAGAATTTCTAGACTCAACTTCGACCAGTTTGGCTTGGTAATCCTACAGGCAGTCAAGCTCTGATACCAACGCTGTCAGGACCCCGACTCAATGCCACATCGATCTAGCATGTAACACCTCATATCACTTTGCGGCCTCACGCACGGTATTCCCACGGGTGTCGCCTTACCTTTGCCCGGGACCGTTTGCGCCTTTTGGCACACGTATATGATAGTGTCGCTAGCATCCATATGATAAGGAGCCCGGGCTGACATGGCTAGTTGTAAACCCAAAGTGGCACAGACTTACAGGGACAGGCATCCATGACCCAGCATCGAACGTGTCGGTCATCAGCGAGTGAATCCAGGCTGTAGCACTGGGCTAGCAGGACTCCGGTGAACCGGGCTGTAGCGGGCTAACAGGACTCCGGTATTCATCGCGTGACATTTCCCCGAAGGGACAGACACAGGAACGAAGAAGGACACATGCCGGCCAGCCTAAGTGTTCCGGAGCAGTAGCAAGCTACCATGGCTCAGTGGAAACACTAGGAGACATTTCCCGGTAAGAGAGGCTACTAAGGATAAACAACTAGATGTCAGATCCCACACATACCAAGCATTTCAATAACATACACACAATATGCTCGATATGTGCAATACAACATGGCATCACAACATGACTCTACGACTCAAGTATTTATTCAATAGGCTCCGAGGAGCGAGATATTACAAACAGGGGTCTCATGACCCAACAATCAGAGCATACAAGTCAAAGCACAAGCGGAAGCTATCATGTCTGAGTACAGACATCTATAAATGAAAAGGCTGAGAAGCCTGACTATCTATCAGATCCTGCCGAGGGCACAAGATCGTAGCTGAGGTATCAAGCTAAACGTCGAAGTCCACGCGGAACTACTAGTGAGACTGAAGTCTCTCTGCAAAACATAAAATAGGCAAACGTGAGTACAAATGTACCCAGCAAGACTTACATCAGAACTATCTACATATGCATCATTATCAACAAAGGGGATGGTGGAGTTTAACTGCAGCAAGCCAGCTTTGACTCGGTGGCTATCCTGAACTACGACTGCAAGTAACTCTTTGAGGTGGCGCACACGAGTCCACATATTCACCATATCAATACACCACTATGGATCCGTTCCCGTCTCCCTACGAGAACGCCATCCATAGCACTCACGCTTATCTTGCGTATTTTAGAGTATCCACTTTCACTTGTCTATGAACTGTACAAGGGGTCCACGTTTCCATATCCGAGGAATCCGGCTATTCGAATAGATAATGATAACCCTGCAGGGGTGTACTTCTTCACACACGCTCCCGCCACTTACCGCCCTGTACACGTCATGTACCTCGGCAACCTTCAAGCGGAAGCCGGGCGAGGGAGTCGGCCACGACCTGACTAACCGAACAAGTCTCTCGTCCAGGTTTATCGCCTATTCGGGTTCCATCCGCAAGGAGATCCGGCCGGGGTGTCGCTCACGGCCCCAAACGATGTGTGCAGGGTTCCCAAGCCCACCAACCGGGTGCCACTTGGTACACCGTGCCACTGTGCCTAGTCTGTCCCAAGCCCACCTGTACCGGGTGCCACTTGGTAGACTACTAACACTACCTACAAACACCAGAAACTAGTTGCAACTCCTGGACAGAGATCATGTTGATTAATAAGTCGAGAGGGGCACTTAAGCATTCCAATGTGTGGTAGTAGCTGGTCATGGATCACAAACACAGAACTCAGTTCCTGAGGACGGCTGCAATGAGACAACCCACCATGTACTCCTACATGGCCTCTCACCGCTACCTTTACCAAATCGTGTTCACACACTTAGCTCACACACAGTAGGACATGTTCACACGCCTCTGATTCATCCCCGATGAATCAGACCTGACTCAACTCTAAGCAGTAGCAGGCATGACAAACAAGCATGAATGAGTAGGCACATCAGGGCTCAAACAACTCCTACTCATGCTAGTGGGTTTCATCTATTTACTGTGGCAATGACAGGTCATGCAAAGGATAAAGGGGTTCAGCTACCGCAGCAAGTATCAAATATGTCGTTGTTGTCCTAATGCAGTAAAAGAGAGCAGGAGCGAGAGAGTGGGATTTTATCGGAATGAACAAGGGGGTTTTGCTTGCCTGGCACTTCTGAAGATAACATTGAGTCTTCATCAGTGTCAACGATCACATCATCGGTATCACGTCTATCGAGAGGGGACAAATACCGGCAACAAGGAAGAAATACAATCAATGCAATGCACAATATGATGCATGCTCATGACATGGCAATATGAATGTGTTTTGAGCTAATGCAACTAGCAACAGATTAAATGAAGTTGGTTTGAATATAAAATTCAAATTCAAACTCCATATGTGATTATTCAAATGCCATTCACTTCATTTGCCCTAAACAATAGTGATAAGTTGTTCTAACATGCATGAAAATGGTACAGATGGATTCCTTGAATTTTTCTGATAATTTTTCATATATAATTTATTTAATTTGGAGTTACGGTTAATTTTCTATGATTTATTGAAGTTTTAGGCATTTTCTGGAATTTCAGAATTAAATTAAATCCAGAAAATACTTATTGCGTCAGCCCCACGTCACAGTGACGTCAGCAGGGTCAACTGGGCGCCTCCAGGTCAAACCTGACCTGTGGGACCCATATGTCAGCGTCACAGGTTAACAGGGGGGGTTTATTTTAGTTTAATTAAGGATTAGGGCACTAGGGCCCACATGTCAGTGGCTCTGGGGTTAGATTAGGTGGTGATTAGCTTAAGCTAATCACCTGATGGCGGGGGCCCACCTGTCAGTGTCAGCAGAGGGGGTAGTTAAAATAAAATAACTAAACTAATTAACAGGGGGGGCTGGCCCCACCTGTCATCGACCCAGAGAGGGGGGGTGTCCCGCCGTGGTCAACGTGGTCAGACCCACCGGCGGCTTGACGCCGGCGAGGCCAGACGCGGTGGTGCGCGTCGGAAACCCACTACAGGGGCTCTTTTGGCGCGCAGGGAGCAGCTACGGGGAGAGGGTGGAGTGGCGCATCCAACGGTGGCGGTGGCGGAGGCTGGGGTGGCCGGAGCTGCCGGCGGCGAGCTCTTTTGCGGCGGCCGGAGCTCGGGCGAGGTCGGGGTTGGCGTTCGGGGGCACGGGAGGGGAAGCTAGTGGCGGCTACGGGCTCCTGGAGACGTGTTGAGTGCGGTGGTGTGCTCGGCTTCGAGCTGCAACGGCTCCAGCCACGGTGGTGACGAGGCACGGCGGCGGCGAGCTCTCGGGTCCGGCGGAAAGGCGGCTAGGGTACGGGAACGAGCGCGAGGAGGAGGGGGAATGGAAGAGTAGCTCACAGGGGTTGCGACGGTGGCCTCGGGGAGCTCGGGGAGGCACCGGAGCCGACGAATTTGACGAAGATGGCCGGCGGTCCGAGGTTGAAGAAGCCGGCGGTGGCGACGTTGCAGGGGCTCCCGCGGTGCGCTTCTCGGCAAGGAGGAAAAGGTGGTCGAGGCGGATCTCCTGGGTACTTCGGGTGGCAGCGAGGAGCACGGTGGCTACGGCGAACGGCGTCGGCGATGACGAGCTCCGCTCGGGCGCGTGCAGGGAGGAAAGCAGAGGAGAGAACGGGGTCCAGGGGAAGAGAGGGGAGGTGCAGGGGGCGAGGGGAAGTGCGTGGCGTGAGGGGGAGGCTCGGGAACGCCTCGGTGGAAGCAGGAGGTGGCCGAGGCGGCATCGGCGCTCGCCACCGAGCTGCTTCGGTGCGAGGGGAGGAAGGAGACAAGGGGGAGGAGGTGGGCTGGGCCGCCAGGTGGAGGAGCTGGGCCGGCTACAGGTAAGTGGCCCAGGTGGGCTGCAGGTAATGTTTCCCTCCCTCTCTCTGTTTTTCCTATTTTACCTCTGTTTTCTATTTTTCTGACATTTGTTTGATTTAACAAATATATTAAATCATTTAATTTTATTATGCCAATTTTTGTAGGGGCTAATGGTATTATTCCAGAGCTCTTTTATAATTGGCATAATTTTTGGACCATATTTCATATATATAGAAATATCTTTCCAATGCAAATATTTATCGAATTAATCCAAATGGCCAAATTAAATGTCCATGAGCTCCTAAAAATATTGTTTTGATTTTTATCTCTGTCCAATATTTTCAGAGGGCAACATGAGCATTTTCTTGGACCCTTTTGGGGAATTTTTTTTTATTTGGGTCATTTTCAACATGATTCTGAGGGTTCCACCAATCCTCATTTCAAATTTAAATGAAATTTAAACATGATGCACACATGAAGCTAGCCTAGAGCATTACCAGAAGCTAGGGATGTGACATATATATCTTCTGGGGGTTCGCAAATGGAGCGAATGCAAAAAAACATCTTTAATTCACTGACCAAATATTCCCTTAAGAACGCTAGCTTTCGGCTTCACCCAGTCTGAGGTACACATCCGGATGACCCGACAGTAACAATCGCAGAGGTGCTCCCTTTATGCCCTAGCCAAACTAACAGGAACGTAGGGCATAAACACAGGAGCCAGGTAACCTAGCTTGGCCAAAACTTAAGTCATATCGATGCATATAATGGCGAAGAAAAGGTACATATGGGAAAACACATATGTGATGAGCTTGATGCCCGGAGAATAATAGCAAGCTTCTGTACAAGAAGCCCCCAGGTATAATGGACGTACATATTTGAAGGCATATGTGTGCGTCCGGGGTGCGCGGTCTAACCGCACGAAAGCTTTAAGGCTAAAGAGAAAAACTAAAAGAGAGAGAAAGAAATAAAAAAAGGTATTATGGAAACATTAGGGAGAAGGAGTGTCAGTGCCAAAACTGGCGGACCTCGGGTAGGGGGTCCCGAACTGTGCGTCTAGGCCGGATGGTAACCGGAGGCAAGGGACATGAAGTTTTACCCAGGTTCGGGCCCTCTCGATGGAGGTAAAACCCTACGTCCTGCTTGATTAATATTGATGATATGGGTAGTACAAGAGTAGATCTACCACAAGATCGAAGAGGCTAAACCCTATAAGCTATCCTATGGTATGATTGTTGTTGTGTATGTTGTCCTACGGACTAAAACCCTCCGGTTTATATAGACACCGGAGAGGGTTAGGGTTACACAAAGTCGGTTACAATGGTAGGAGATCTGCATATCCGTATCGCCAAGCTTGCCTTCCACGCCAAGGAAAGTCCCTTCCGGACACGGGACGAAGTCTTCAATCTCGTATCTTCATAGTCCAGGAGTCCGGCTGAAGGTATAGTCCGGCCATCCGGACACCCCCTAATCCAGGACTCCCTCGAGGAGACAAACAAAGAGTTCGGCGCTTAGGCATAGAATCTTCGGAGTCTGGCCGCGTTCCAGGGGTTCGGCTCGAGGCGATTATCTGACGCATCATGCAGGCGGTACGCTCCTCAGGTGAGAACTTCGTCAATGATGAAGGGACCCTCCCATTTGGGATTGAGTTTGTCCTTTTTCTTCTCCGGCAAGCGTAGAACGAGTTCGCCAACGTTATAAGTCTTGGCCCGTACTTCTTTGCTTTGATATCTGCGGGCATGTTCTTGATAAAATGCGGAACAGGCTTTTGCGACATCACGCTCCTCCTCCAGGGCGTCTAGGCTGTCCTGCCGATCAAGCTCGGCCTCTCTCTCTTCGTACATACGCACCCGAGGTGAGTCATGTATAATGTCGCGGGGTAGCACAGCCTCTGCGTCGTACACCATGAAAAAAAGGTGTGTATCCGGTAGTTCGGTTGGCATGGTCCGCAGCCCCCAGAGTATGGAGTCAACCTCCTTGACCCAGTGTGCGTCTGATTCCTTCAAAGACCGGACCAGCCTGGGTTTGATGCTTCTCATTATAAGCCCGTTGGCCCATTCGACTTGACCATTTGTCTATGGATGATAGACATAGGTGTAATCGAGCTTGATGCCCAGATTAGCGCACGAGGTTTTCACTTCGTCGGCTGTGAAATTAGAGTTGTTATTAGTGATGTTGCTGTGTGGGACACCATAACGGTGTACGACGCCGGAGATGAATTCTATCACCGGCCCGGACTCGGCCGTTTTAACTGGTTTGTCCTCTATCCACTTAGTGAATTTATCCACCATGACCAGCAGATATTTTTTTCTTACGCCTTCCTCCTTTAAGGGGTCCAACAATGTCCAGTCCCCAGACCGCAAAAGGCCAAGTGATGGGGATTGTTTGTAGGGCAGTGGGGGGCATATGGCTTTGATTGGCGAAGAGTTGGCATACGACGCAACGTTGGACAAGGTCCTATGCATCTGCTCGGGCCGTCGGCCAGTAAAACCCTGTACGGAAGGCCTTGCTAACAAGGGCCCGAGCTGCGGCGTGGTGCCCGCCGAGACCGGCATGAATCTCAGCCAGGAACTGCCGCCCCTCCTCCTCGGAGATGCATCATTGAAGGACTCCAATAGCGCTTTTCTTATAGAGTTCTCCGTCATGAACCTTGTAGGCCTTCGAACGCCGGACAATGCGGCGAGCCTCATTCTGATCCTGAGGAAATTCCTTCCTATTAAGGTAGGCCAAGAAGGGTTCGGTCCAAGGGGCAATGACTTCCATAATGAGATGGGCCGACGGTGTTATTTAGGTGGCTGAGCCTTCGATGATATCGGTGTGTTCGGAATTTGGGGTTGTGTTCGGATCCTGACTAGTCTTGCCGCTTTCCCCCTGCCACACCACGGAAGGCTTGAAAATCCTTTCCAGAAAGATGTTAGGTTGGACTGGGTCACGCTTGGCGCCGATACGAGCAAGAACGTCCACCGCTTTATTAATTTCTCGGGCCATGTGATGAAACTCGAGTCCCTCGAACCGAGCCGACATTTTTAGGACAGCATTATGATAAGCCGCCATCTTCGGATTTTTGGCATCGAAGTCTCCATTTATTTGAGATATTGCAAGGTTTGAGTCCCCACGCACTTCCAGGCGCTATATGCCCATGGAGACAGCTATCCGGAGACCATGCAATAAGGCCTCTTATTCGACTGCTTTATAGGAGTTTGTGTATTGTATTTGGAGTACGTACTGAACGACGTCTCCCGTTGGGGACGTCAAAATGACGCCCACTCCTAGCCCTGCCAACATTTCGGAGCCACTCGAAGTACATAACCTAGTTGGAATATGTGTCGTACTCTTTAGGGAGTTCGGCCTCTGTCCATTCAGCGACGAAGTCAGCCAGTGCTTGGGATTTAATAGCTCGACTTGGTTTGTGTGTAATATCAAATAGGAGGAGCTCAATGGCCCATTTTGCAATCCGGCTCGTGGCATCGCGGTTGTTTATTATATCATTGAGTGGTACTTCGGAAGCCACCGTGATCGAACACTCCTGGAAGTAGTGTCGTAGCTTTCGGGATGCCATGAAGACCGCGTATGCTATCTTTTGATAATGGGGGTACCAGGATTTGCATGGTGTCGGGACAGTGGATACGTAATATACTGTTTTCTGAAGTGGGAATTTATGTTCGTCCTATTCTCGTTCAACGACGAGCACAGTGCTCACCAACTAATGTGTTGTCGATATATATAGCAACATGGGTTTGGCGATGTTTGGTGCGGCCAGGGTTGGGTTGCTTGCTAGAAAGGTTTTTATTTCTTCCAGTCTGGCTGTTTCCGCGTCCCTCCACTCGAAGTGATCGGTTCGTCATAGGAGGCGTTAGAGTGGCCGTGCCTTTTCTCCCAATTTGGAGATAAAGCGGCTTAGAGCTGCCACGCAAGCCGCGAGTTTTTGGACTTGTTTAAGGTCTGTTCGTGTGGCCAATTGTGAAAGAGCTCGGATTTTGGCTGGATTTGCTTCATTTCCTCTATTGGAAACGATCAAGCCCAGCAGCTTTCCCGCAGGGACGCCAAAAACACACTTTTCTGGATTGAGCTTAATGTCATATGCGCGGAGGTTGTCAAATGTTAGACGTAGGTCGTCTATTAGTGTTTCAACGTGCCTTGTTTTGATTATGATGTCGTCCACATAGGCTTCAACGGTCTTTCCGATCTGTTTCTCCAGGCATGTTTGGATCATGCGTTGGTAAGTGGCGCCAGCGTTCTTGAGCCCTAAGGGCATAGTGTTGAAGTAGAATCGCCCATATGGAGTGATGAATGTTGTTGTAGCTTGATCGGATTCCTTCATTTTGATTTGATGGTATCCGGAATATGCGTCGAGGAAACACAGTGAGTCGTGTCCTGTGGTAGCATCAATGATTTGATCAATGCAGGGGAGGGGGAAGGGATCCTTAGGGCAAGCCTTGTTGAGGTCTTTAAAATCGACGCACAGGTGCCAAGATTTATCCTTCTTTGGTACCATCGCCAGGTTTGCCAGCCAGTCTAGATTTTTTTATTTCTCTAATGAATCCGGCCTCGATTAGCTTGGCTAGCTCCTCTCACAGGATTGACGTTTGGGTTCGGAAAAGTGCCGCGGTGTTTGTTTGACCGGTTTGTATCCCTTTAATATGTTGAGACTGTGTTCAGCCAGCTCGCGTGGGATTCCTGGCATGTCAGAAGGGTGCCAGGCAAATTACCCCAATTTTCATGAAGAAAATCCCGTAGCACGGCATCGACCATTGGGTCTAGCTGTGCCCTAATAGATGCTGTCTTCTTGGGGTCCGTTGAATGGACCTGGAATTTGACTATTTCTTCCGCTGGTTTAAAGGAGGTGGATTTGGGGTGTTTGTCTAAGATTACATCGTCTCTATCCACCCTGGAGCGCAGTGCGGATAATTCTCAGCCGCGAGGGATTCAGATAATGCCTCAAGGGCCAGGGATGTGGCTTTATTTTCGGCGCGGAGTGTTATGTTCGGATCATTGGCGAGAGTGATTATGCCGTTGGGCCTGGGCATCTTAAGCTTGATGTACCCGTAATGAGGTATAGCTTGGAAGCGTGTAAATGCCTCCCTCCCCAAAAGGGTGTGATATCCGTTGTTGAAAGGGGCCACTTGGAAGGTTATTTCTTCGGACCGATAGTTCTCCAACGTGCTGAATACCACATTGGGTGTTATTTTTCCCGCACACCGCGCCTCCCCACTAGGAATAATTCCTCGGAAGGTCGTGTTTCTTTCCTCAATGCGGCTCCTGTCTATTTCCATTTTGCGGAGTGTATCTTCGTAGATGAGGTTTAGTCCACTGCCGCCGTCCATGAGAACCTTGGTGAGCCAAAAGCCGTCCATGATTGGATTGAGGACCAAGGCGACTAGCGCTCGGACTGTCCTGTATTTTGGTTCTTCACCGGCATTAAAAGTTATAGTCATGTCGTTCCAAGGGTTTATTGCTGCTATTTGAGAGACTTCAGCGAGTCCGCGTAGTGCTCTTTTGTGCCTATTGTTTGAGGCAAATGTCTCGAAGACCATCAGTACTTTGGGGTCGTCGCCTTGTAGGAGTGTTGTTCTGGGTTATTCTTGGTGAGGATATCCTCGCCGCTCTTGGCCACTTGCCGGAGTATCCAACATGTCCGATGGAACCCGTTCCTTGACCATGTTGACCACGCCGCACCGAGAGCACGAGGGTGGTGGACGACAGCGAGGCCTAGGTAGGGGACGACATGGAGCTAGGGAAGACGCGGTAGTCGATGCCGACGCGTAGAGGAGTATGAGGGTTCACTTGTTCGCTATTGTGTGAGGTTGCTGTCGCCGCATAATAACATGGGGTGTGGGTGAGTAGAGGGATGGTCTGGCCAGCGGTGGGAGTAGTAGGGGGCGGTGAGGCCTCCACGGCATCGCAGCCGGCCACGGGAGGCAGGAACACGAGGCATGACCGGCGCTGGTTTGGGCGGCCGGAACAAGAAGACCAGAGGATGAAGAAGCACTACGGCCGTTGGATGGACATCGTACGGTCACTGCAACTAGAATCGTTCATATTGACTAAGTTGACAAAGCCCCCCGTCCCTGTCAACTTAGTTGGCCCACAAGTCAGCCTCCCACAATTGTGGGTCCCAGCTAGCAGGGGGTATTCATTTTTTTGTGTGTAATAAGGAGGCACTTCCTTGCGTGCAAAGATATAGCTCGTGGGTCCGACCTGTCAGTGGTGGGAATGTTTTTTCGTGAAATACAAAGGCCCTTCCGGTGGGTCCCCGCTATCAGGTGCAGGAATCATTATTTTGCGTGTAATAAGGAGGCATTTCCTTGCGTGCGGCCATGGACCCAGCTGTCAGCCTCTCCACGCACAGTCTACTTCCAATGGTGTCGTTCGTTGACCATGTTGACCACTCCGCACCGAGCACAACCAAGGTGGTGGAAGACGGCGAGGCCCGGGACAGCAACGAGACGGAGATGGGAAGATGCGGGAGTAGATTCGCAGACGGAGAGGTGGACGAGGGTAAACTGGTTCTGGTGCAGTGTGGTTCGGCAGTCGGTGGAGAAGAACAGGAGGCGTGGAGGGTGGAGGGATGGCTTGGCCAACGGTGGAGTAGCGCTTCACAGCGAAGCATGCTAAGCAGAGCTGCTAGCAGCAGGAGGCGGGAGCAGGTGGTCCCGGCGGCGCTGGAGGAAGAAGACGAGAGATTGAAGATGGATGTTGGTCGTTGGATGTAAATCCAACGGCTAACGATGTCAGAATCATTTGTTGACTAAGTTGACAACGACTTGCATTGGCTTCGAACTATTGGCCCACATTTTAGCCTCCAAAAATGTGGCACGTATTCAACCCATTTTTTCAGAATTTACAGTCTTTTTTTGCGGGGTAGAATTTACAGTCAATTTGATCTTTTTTTTTTGAATTACACTCCATTAGTTGGGCTGGGTGAACAAATAATGTAGCGTCCATGCGGCCCATTTATGTTTTTCCTAAAATATTACAGGCATTTGCACTTTCTCGAAATACACGATTTTCCTGGGATGATTCTAATTATAATGTCGGGGTGGGCATAGCAATGTTATCAGAAAATAAACAGGGGCTGAGCATTTTGTTATATATATTTAAATAATAAGTGATTTATTATTGCATTGGTCCTTAAATCTTACCAAGCTTTTGTACACAATCACCAGGATTTTTGTTGCCAAAACAATCCAGGATTTTATTGTTAAGAAATTATTTTTATAAGTTAATAAGATGTGGGATATTGTTTTCTTACATATGTAAGCATCTGTTAAATATATGATGACAATAACAATAATATAGAATAACATATAAAATAATTTAAATATGTATATAATATGGTTAGAAGGGAAACATAAGTTGGACCAGGCGTTCCTATTCTTATATAGAAAAATAGAACAGACCTCTGCGTTTTCTTCAGAAAAAACTACATAAATTGGGTTGCCAATGTTTCAGGAAAAATAAAACCTTGGATGGGAGGTCCATAGGCCGGTCTATACATGACGACCCTCAAGAAAATATAAACAGGCCTATGGACCTCCCATCCGAGGTCGTGGGTTGCGCATGTTAAAAAAGAAAGCCTAGACGGGGCAGCCCAAAACCCAGCTGATACTTGCTGCCCCAGTGATAAGAAATGATATCTGCCAGCTCCCCGGCTTCGTCGTAAATTTATCTCCTATAGTAACTACGTTGAAGCACCTAAAATAATGTAACTATGTTGACAAACCCATGGGCCCCAACGTCAGTATAGCATTAGGAGGAAGTATTTTTTCGATGAGTCACTTGCTTGCGTACGGCCATAGACCTGGTGGGTCCCGACTGTCCACCTCTCCATGTACAATCCTCTCCAGATTCATCTCATTTGTTCAGCATGTTCACAATGGCCGACAGCGGCGTCGCGGTGAGCGCACAAAGGTGCAGGAGGAGATCCGACCACCTGAGGAAGTGCCTTATTAGTAACAAAACAACTGAACTAGACTAGTGGCCGAGTGACACTACCCGACAGTTGTTCCGCCCGGGTTCGATTCCACCCATGCAGAGAAAATATCTCCAAATTTTTGCCTCTGCCTTTATTGACATGTGGGTCCCAATTGTCATCTACGCACACCACGTCCAACACTTGCATAAACTTCGTCCCTCGTTTTCTTTGTTTTTCGCACACTCGACATTGTGTGGGCATTTTGAAAATAGCATATCTTTTTGACTGTGCATCATATGAAGATGTGCTATGCATGAATGTTGATCAGCATGATGTTAACTGGCTGGTAGTTCCAGTTTCGACCATGAATAAAACTTCCAACATGATGTTAACACTGTTTGAAAAGGCCGTGTTAATATAAATGCTCTGCCTCTGAAAGTTGCAGTTTCTTATCTGAAACTGAACTTGGAGTTTCTTATATGAAACTGAAACTTTCAGTTTCTTCTCCGAGAATCACATTTTCTGCACTTTTATACTTCAATGAAACTACATTTTTTAAGTGCTAAAAATAGATCTCTAGAATTCATAAAATACTTCATATGTTCAATACTGCAAATCTGAAATTCAAAAGACATTCATATCTGAAAGTACTCTCAAAATACACAACACAAAACACAATTCACAACCTGCAAATACTGACAACCCTAAGCTCCTCCAGACAATTCACAACCTGCCCGACTATTGGGCTAGGGGGGCAGTCCCTCCTATTCCTCGGTGGCAGACAGCCGCCCCGTGAGACGATGTGAACGGCGAGGGAGAGGATGGCGGGGAAGCGTCATCGGGCCAACTGTTTTTCTCCTCTTGTAGTTGGGTTCGGTCGACGAAGACTCCATCGACTCGCTGTGGCACGACAGCCTCACAAACGGCACCCTATAGATGCTCGATCTTTCAATCTCTGGTGGATGCTCCTTCTAGGATCGATACTCCCACCACCGCTCCCTCACGATCAGACTCGGTGAATCTGTTTGCTCCGTGGCCCAGAGGAGCAGTTCTATGTACTCCCGCGCGACTCCCTCTGGGAGTATCGCCGCCTTTTCGCTCTGTTGCAGATATTTGGCCATGGATGTCGCCGTTGCCGCTAGTTGGCCCTTGTTGGCAAACCAACACTGTATCTCCAACATCCAAGCTAGCTACATAGGATCGCCATCTGCGATCCTCACGTATCGGTTGTACTCCTCCATCGATCTACTTCTCCACAACACCTTCACTTGCCGGCGGTGATTTTTGAATGGAAGATGAGAGGAGCAGCGCTGGTTTTGGATTAGAACGGGAGAGGAGCAATGCTGGTTTTGGATTGGAACAAGAGAGGAGGGGCGGTGGTTTTGAAATGGAAGAGGAGAGGAGCGGTGCTGGATTTAGATTGGAACAGGAGAGGAGCGGTGGTGGTTTAAGAGGAGAAGAGCGGAAGAGCGGCGCTGGTCTTGGTAGTATTATTTTATTTTGCGTATTTTGGGTCAAAGTTTGACCACGTACTGTATTTGAAAATCAAAATGTGAATGCATGTCACCAAAAATTGTATCGTTTGGCTCGTATCTGAATGTACTTCCAAATTATATTATTTTTGCAACGTATAACATATATTTTATTTGCGAAAATCATGGTCAATTATGACCCAAAATAAAAGGGAGACTAGTTAATGTGGGGTCGCTTTCTTAATTGAAGGGTAAATTGATTTTGATTTTAATCCAGTCACAGCGCGCCGGCCCTCTCGTCCAATCCTAAATCGATGCCGCATGCTCCTCTCCCTCTTCTCCATTGCAAAACCACCTCCACTCCTCTCCATCATCTCCATTCAAAAACCACCTTCTCGCCTCTCCCTCTTCTCCATTGCAAAACCACCTCCTCTCGTCTCCATCATCTCCATTCAAAAACCACCGTGTCGCCTCTCCCTCTTCTCCATTGCAAAACCACCTCCTGTCCTCTCCATCATTTCCATTCCAAAACAACTGTCTCGCCTCTGCCTCTTCTCTATTGCAAGACCACCGTCTCTCCTCCCATCTTCCAAAATCTAGCACCGAACCACTCAGAAGGACATTTATGGAGAGGATGCAGCAGCGAATCAGGCAGATCGCTGGCGGCGACCGGGCAAAGTTAGCTAGGTTGAAGGAGATCCTTACTTGGTTTGACAATGAGTGGGAGATTTCTAGGATGGTGAGGGCCATGTGGCAATGTATGCGAAAGAGCGAGACGGCGGCGATGAGGGCGGCAATGTACATGTACTCCTCAGCGGCAGTCACACCGCAGTCCATCAAGTTCATCGAGTATCTCCTCTGGGCGACGGAGCAGACAGATTCACCTAAGGCAAAAGTCAGGTGGAGGTGGTGGGTGTATAGGTCGAAGGTCGGGCACCCAGAGGATAGCGAATCGATCGAGTACGGTGTGCCGTTCGTGAGGGTGCAGAGCCAGCCGAAGCCACAGGAGTATTCATTCTCCCACTGCAAGAGGAGACTGGATGGCACGACCTCGCTTCCCCACCGTTCTCCACGGTTCCCTCGACGCTCGCCTCGTTTCAACGACGGTAGTAGGGTTTAAGGTAAGCTTCGCACTAACCTAATCTTCCACCTGCTCATGCTTACAATCAGTGTGATAGCTAATGAAAATCATGCTTACAATCAGTCTCCGAGTACTACGCCAATCACCCTTAAATAGCTCTAGGCCTTTGGGTCAAATTTGTGACACTGTACAAATAAAGAAAAATACATTGGTGCTTCTTTCAGAAAAGAGTACTCCCTAGAAAACTGCCAATATAAACTACTAGTATTTGGTTAGAGGATTTGCTGCCAAGAAAGATCATCCACAGAGAGCGCCACACATCCCACTGGTGGTGGTGGATGCCAATGCGTGCATGGAGCATGGTTGGTGTCGGTAATTTTTACTTGGCACACCTCGCACTTTGCATATATGTCGGTTCCATCCGTACATTTGTGCAGTTCTACCAAAATGCAGCTGAATAACCCTGTTTGCACAGATAATGAAAAAGCGTGATTACATTATAGTGGCACTAGTTGATGAAACACGCAAAATAAATATAAGAAAATATTGTGATAGTATCATAGTATGCCATGCTACAAGGGCGAGATGGGCCGTGCGACGCCTCATACGGTATGCCACGCCTCATACTGGAAACTGTCCCAAGTTTCCCCGATACACCTTCTGCCAGTGATGAACATCAGTGTACAGCGATAGTACAAGGAGGGGCCTTGAGACATTCAAATCTCTATTATTGTGCAGATCAACTAAAATTAAGCACCCCAGTTTGCAGAAACGCTTAAACATTAACAATGGGACTAATTGATGAAACATACATTAACAAAGAGAGGCACTCATTTATCTACATTGGAAATGAAATGATAGAGAGGACACTCGCTCTATTTTAAATGTATTGTTACTTCATTTTATCAGTGACGCTAGGGTCGAGCAGGTGGCAAACGGGTGTACCGTGCGTCGCAAGGATGAAGGTCGGGGGTGCTTAGACTGGGATGCTGAAGCTGGCTCTTTCAGTCCCTATCTTCCCCCTAATGTTTCTGTGGTAGCATTTGGGTTGTAATCCAAACTTGGTTGAGCTGGTGCTGCGTCCCCCTACCTTCCTAGCTTATGTGGCGAACTTGTCTCCTGCTAGTACTCAGTCTGTTCTAGTATTAGTTGCACAACTGCCCATTTACACTGAGATGTTGTCGGATAATGGTTCTCTATGGTTGAGTTTCTTTAATGAAATCGAAGGGAACCCCCTCTTTCGATATATTAAAAAAAACAGTCGCACTAGCGGTGCCAAAACATTGCCTCAAATTAATAGTGCCACTAGATTAAGGTGCAAAATAATAACATTACTGCTTTATCATGGCAGTGCCAAAACAGTAGCACAAGAGCAGGATCAACATGCAGGATCTTTCGCAAACGGTCAGACCAAAAAGGAGCATACCTCGTGATGGGAACCATATTTGCAGTCAACGCCATCGTAGAAGGGATGACACCAGTCACCAACATGGATGATTCAATTCGTGGGACCTTTTGGTGCAGTTCACCTAAAATGAAGCAATGTCCCATGAGCTAGCAGCTTCTTTTTTTAAGAAAAGGGCTCCAGCCCCGGCTCCATTTCCATTAGAAAACGAAACCCACAGAGCTTCTTCTTCATTAGTTGCAACAAAATTGAGCAACATCAAGGTTGGTCGTGAAGCTCCTGGAATGTTTAATTATAATTTGGATATCATTTGTGCAGTTTAACTAAGTTCAAGTGTGAAATGTATATCTCTATTTGCATAGAAAAGGTGGAAAGGAGGGTGACTAAAAAGTGATGAAACATGCATCAAATGAAAAAAGCATGTTCCTTATCTAAATGCCAATCGTACAAGGACAGTAGCAATTTCTAGCAGCATTGCTAGATATTAGTGTAGGCATTCGGATTAACTATGACAACCGTTAAATACGACATTACTTTAATGGTGCCATGGCTTATTTTACCAGCAACATTACATTAACAGCTGCTACAAAGTCGCTATTTGGGCGCGGGAGAGTAGGCGGACCAGGACAGTTGCATCTCTAACGAAAAGAAGCAACTTATCTTAATGGGAAATTTAGCAGGACATGAAAAAAGTGCCATTGATTCATATTACTAGAGGCTTTACATTGAAAACAACATTGGTTTAACGTGTCCTTACTTTCAAGAGTGTGACTGCTACATTTTACCAGTGGCATTACATAAGAGCGGCTCGGGGCAACAAACATCAGAAGAGGATATCTGGGTTGTCCCATTTTTGTTCGGTATATAGCCACCTTATACTGTGTGAGGCTAGCAAATCTAGTGCTAGACTTACTTTGTTGACTTGTCCCCCGGTCCCTACTTTCTTTCCATTTTCGACCAATAGATCGGGTTTATATTGAGTTTGTGCTGCATTCCCTTTATTTCCCTATTAGACCTAGAGACCAGTTGGATAGCCAATCTCTGCTACTTTTCGCTCCCATTATTTCCTCTTTCGACCAAGTCCTAGATTCAGGTAACAAATCTTCCCCCACTCCCCACTCCCCACCCCCTTTCTTCCTTGTTTGAACCAAGTAGTACTAGATTCGAGTGCATGAACTAGTTTAACCTCTTAACAGTAAAAAAAATTAGGTGGTTTTCGAACAGCCGATCGATCCTATCTATCAGGGGGGGCTGAGAAATAGTAAAAGATACAAATGCAGCAACGTCGGAAGCTCGGGAAGTAGAGCAAGGCCGGTTTCGAAGGAAGTTATACCTGAGGGTCGTTGGGATGTCGCTAGGTGGGCGGAGGGAAGCCGGATCTGCCCACACTAGGGAAGCGAGGAAGAAGGGGTGGGAGGCCCTCCCTTGCCAGCGATGCTTAGGAGAGAATAGCAAGGCACGACTGATCGGGACGCGCCAGCAGTGGGTAAGAGCCGTCACCGAGGACGACCGCGTGAATGTTGCACCTTCTCACCTTCCCCGGCAGAGAGGATCCGGCTAGATCTGTGGCCAGCGGTGAGTAGAGCGAGAGAGTGTGTGGCCACCGCTGTCGTGTTTAGATCTGGAGAGGACGAGACAGTGTGAAGAGAGCAACACTAGCAAGCAAACACGGAGGCTCCTACCTATATAGTGGAGTACTAGTTTTGTTTTGTCTACCGGTCAGAGCCGGCTTGACCCTGGCAATGACTGTCGAGAAGTCTTCATGCACGTGCCCCGGAGGTGCGGTTGTCGTCATTTTGTTCTGAATCACCGGATTATAACATATAACACGAAAGAATGCCACATGATAAGAAATCATAACCTCACTGCCCAAAGGAGACAAGATGAATCCCGACGGACAAACTAGACGAGGATAAAAGCTCAAATTGAAGATAAACTCATATAAAAGGGGTCTTTCGATAGATGTCCTAATTAACATAGCCGACTTGACCTAGATGGCAGCCAAGTAGTCTTCATGCATGTGCCCCAATGACTAGCCCAACTCAGTTGTCGCTGTTTAACCCTCGCAGTGATCCAAAGCACATGACACCTAATTTTGCGAGATGACAAGAAACCTTTTTTAGATTTCTCACCAGTACTACAGCCCTGTACAACACAGCCTGCACGATATGTAGACGATAGCCAATCCAGTCGTGTCTGCTGGAGTCTATTCACATGCATGGACGAACTGATCTTCCATGTGTTTCACAAAAAAAGAACTGATCTTCTGTGTCTAGCAGGGATCGTCCAGGCACCAACGTATGTACTCCTACAACACTTATCTAGTAGTACTATCGCTCGTCTCTCTCTTCTATTAACTCACCCGACTTGCGGGGCCGGGGAGTGTGCCTATGGTCGGTTCTCAATTGCGGTCCCACATGTGTGTGCAAACGCAATATGACATGTGTTCCATTCGGAGAGCGGCGTGCCAGACCGACCGACCGTCTGGGGTGCGACACGAATGCGACGGGCATGTTGTATACTCCATACATGTGTCCTGCCGTTTTCTTGAGGCTTTGCTCCATGGCGCAATCCATGGATACAAAATTAGTATACTGTACTATTTAAAAGTCGAGGGCGGGGCTTTTCCCGCGCGATAGACGGGGCGGTTCTGCCTAGTCGGTTCGACAGAGACACGAGAAGATGAGGGAGTAGGCTGCTGCAAACGTAGGGTTGTGTGATTTGACAGTGAGTTACTGCTAGACAGGTGGGGCTCGGGGATTTGACTTGCCATTATCATTTTAACTGCGGCGCTACGACCGATGTTAGTCTCCCGATTCCAGACCACCTCCATATAGGTGCCTCTCCCGATGCTCAACCATGTAGAGGCTGGCTCTTGCTTGAGAGCCCACTCCTCCACTTTTTCCTTGCCTCTTTCCCCCACATATGCAAGAATGCCATGTAATGCGGGCTTATAGACCACTATTGTACTTGATCTTACAAGTGCTAAGCCTACCACATAGGTATAAAGTCTGATGTGGCAAGTTAATTAATAAGAGAGAGACTAGTTTGGTGACCCCAGGAAGAAACAGTGATAAGCACGTGTACCTAGATGAAGCAAACTTAGCAAGAAAAAACTAAGCACCTATGCATTGGGGACTTGAGTTGCTAAGCGATTTAATGCCCATAGCACCTCATCTAAGCACCATTTCATTGGAAGAGGTCACTCCTTGGCAAATGCAATAAATACTACGAAGAAAGAGATAGAGAGAAGTAAAAAAATACTCTTATAGCCAACCTTATAGCTAACCTTGTTGTAGTATGAGTGACTAAGTGATGACTATGTACGACATGCCAACATCAGATAGCCTAACGCGCCTTGTTAAATCTCCAAGGGCGCGACTGACCGAGCGAGGCGACGGTCGTGGTAGGCGCAACCATGATACGGGCTGCTGGTAGCCCTTGGATCTGAGATCGAACGGTCGCATGGTAAGTTGTTGAAAATTTGCAGAATAACCCTCCGGGATAGGATATTCACCCATAGGTCTAGAATCACGCCATGTAACCATTTGATCTCAGATCGAAGGGCTCTCGGAAGCTTGTATCATGGGAGAATGGAAAGCTTTGTATCACCTGTAATTTTCCCGACGCTTGACATGACCTCGAAAGCCATTTAATTGGGCGTCGAGTAGACATGACATCTAATTGGGCCCCCATAGTACTGTGAATGAATCCATTTATCCACCAGGCAAGCCACTACCCTGCCATTCGCACGCCCCGCCCCACTCGACATTTTTACAATCGATAAACCACTCCTAGTCGTCCCATCCTTTCACATTACGGTAGTTCCACTAATCCTAACCCTCCTCCCAAATCCATGGCATCCCAAATATCCATGATAGGCGGTGAGTACAAGGTTAGAATCATCATCGGCGATGAGTTCGACGTCATCTACACCCGTTCTTCCGCAACGGTGAAAGAATGCCTTGCTCGCTTCAAATGCATGTTCGAAAACTCAAATGATGAGTGGGTCGCTGTGCTAGATGTTGAGTACACCATAGTCCTGGGAAGCGAGAAGAATCTAAAGGAGGCAGAGAAGAAGAAGCCTGTCGTGATCCAGGTTTTCGTGCATGACTTATGCTTGGTCTACCACATATGCCATGCCGACATTGAGTGCGAGGAATTTAAGAAGTTCCTCAAGGGCGGTCGAGTCAAATTCATTACTATAGACTTTAGGAACGACAAGGAAATACTGGGTCGGATAGGCCTCGTTGTAGGCAACCCCTTCGACCTCCAGAAGGAAGGGCTGGTGCCCTCCCTTGATCAACCTTCAATGCTGGCCCTGCAGGAGCCTTGGTTCATCCTTCGTACGATGAACTAAAGAAACCTCCGCACACGTTTCATCGTGCATGGTAGTGGACTGTACTAGATATAGACCACATCCACTACGATGCAATGGATGGCTACCTTTGTTTCAATATCTACAAGGGTTGGATGAAGAGCAAGAGCCAAGTGTGTGGTTCAAGAAAAGAAGTATTGCCCAAGAGGAAGAGGGACAAGGACGAAGTCGAGGACGTGGACGAGGACTCCGAGTAAGGTGGCAGTGTCGTTGCTCATGGTTGTTCTAATGCAGTGTCTACCGGATTAGTTTCTTAGTTTAATTTCTGGTGTGCTTAGTTTTATTTGAGGGGTGTGTTGTGCTGAGCCCCCAGTAGAACTATGTTATGTTTCTTCTCGTTATATTTCGTACATTTCATCTTTTACTTGGTAGAGTAGTACCACTCATTTCTTCACATTATATACGTATAATATATATGACCAACATCATATAGAGAGCAGTTTAGATGTCAAAGAATTTCAGGGTGCTTAGTTTTGTCAAAGAATTCCAGGGTGCTTAGTTTTATTTGAGGGGTGTGTTGTGCTGGACACCATTAACTTATCATTGTGAGAATCAGCTTATTTTTGTCATGTAGCATGGTCAACGGGTTTGACGTGAAAATAACAATGTCTAATGGGATTTCTAAGCAAACATCTAACTTAACGATGGCATTTTTAGATATCTAATTGCATTTTTGAGCCGGCATCTCACGGATCGGTGGCATTTTTTGAGTAGTTGTAACTTCTAATGGCAAAACTGAGGAGTGATACACAACTAGTGGCATAAATAATAAGAACCCAAGAATTAAATAGGTATGCTAATTTCTTTATTTCTTTATACCTTTGTGTGCGAAACAATATATGTTGCCTCCCCCCAGTTTTTCTTTACATAGGCAACATAGAACTATATGAGTGGCCTGTTAAATTTTGGAATTATTCCGGGTTCGTTTGGCCTTTTGTTTACATTAATTGAGTTTCTGGTTATTTAATGTGCAGAATTCAAATTTGAACTACAAGCACATGCTCCCGTGCACCAAAGTTGATTGAAAAATCACATGTGTGTCCTCGGGTGAATTTCTAGGTCCCATGCAAGAAATGAGAATGAAATTCAAACATCTAGGCATCGTGGTTCGGCCGAGAACATTGAGAAGCTTGGTTTTAAAATTCTTGTAAATCCAAAACACGCGTGAAAACCATGAAACTTGGCATGGTGTCATGTCATTGTACTACCATGCTGTGGTAAAAAAATTGCAGAATAGGAACAAGTTTTGGTATAAGTTTCTTGCAAACCGGAGCTTCTCTCAAGAAGGCTCGTTGTCCTGAGAGGGAACGTGTCACCTTTGTGTGCATAATTTGAATTTTAAATACAAGCACATGCTCCAGTGCACCAAAGCTGGTTGAAAAATCACATGTGTGTCCTCGGGTAAATTTCTAGGTCCCATGCCAGAAATGGGAATGAAATTCAAACATCTGGGCGTCATGGCTCGGCTGGAAACATTGAGAAACTTGGTTTTTTAATTCCTATAAATCCGAAACACGCATGAAAATCATGAAAGTTGGCTTGGTGTCATGACATGGCACCAACATGTTGTGGTAATTTTGATGTCCGATTTGCGAAGGCGCACACATTAATAATCAACAAAGTCATTTTGGAACAAGTGTGTCCCTTTTTTTATTAGTTAGGAGGCACCGTGCAGGGTAGCTATTTGAGTACGGGAGGCGTGCGATCAGACCCATGCGCATGCTTATCAGGAGGAGAGGCCTTTGACCTCCATCTGCCATCCACCTCTCTCCCAAGGTCTCCATTAATGGCGTCCGAGCCTCTATTTAATGGCGTGGCAATGTCTCACTCGACTGAGATTTAAGAGAGAGAAAAGAAAATTTTGCACGGATCTTGATGTAAGATTCGACGGACCTATATAGCATCTACTGCGACTTATAGCAAGACTGATGAATATATATAAGGACGACGAGAGTAGATAATAATTTTCTTACATAATTAGGAAGATAATTAAAAAAGCCACATGTGGCTACGCCCAAAATACACAAGGGCAAAAGAAGAAGGAAGACGCATACAACGATCTAGCTCGCTAATCTCTACTTTCTTTATGCACTGCAGGTCGCGGAGACTAGTTCTCGCGGCGGGCAATGATATCTTTCATCAGTTTCATGTCCTTAATACATTGCTTGGCAGCATCCATGGATTCCTCCACCAGCCTGTTGCGCTCGATGCGGACCATAGCATTCTCGTCCATAAGTTTCTTGATGATGACACCCATCCTCTACAACAAGGCAGCGGTCTCCTCCTCCTGCTTCGCCCTTCCGGTGATCTTCGTCCTTCGGGCGATCTTCGCCCTCAACAGTTCACGCTCGCCCCGGAGCTTCGCATTGTCGTCCCCTAGTTGCCAGATGACGCCGGTAGCCTCGTCCTGTAACCTCGCCCAGTCGGAGATCTGATCCATCTGGCTATGGACCATCGCATGCATGCGCCTGTAAGAGTCCTCGCATGCCCGCGAGAAATTTTCCCAGGCCGCTGCAGCATGGCGGGGCCTCCATGCTGCTTCGGAGGTGCGGCGGGACATCTCTGCTGCTTCCGCGGTGTGGTCGAACCAGTCTGCTACATCAACGGCGCGGCGGGACCTCCGTGCTGCTTCGACAGTGCGGCGGGACCTCTGTGCTGCTACTGCTACGTGGCTGGACATGTCGGCTTCTTTCGTTGGGAGGTGGGACATCTCTTGTGTTTCCTCTTCCGTGCTCACCTCTCCTTGGTGGAAATCTCTCGACCCGGAACTCACACTGGCCATGGCTTGATTGACTTGATTGTTTTTTGTGGTTGAGGAGTTGAGGAGGAATGTGCAGTCATCTTAGCATAGTAGTATTTATAACCGAGTACTACTAATACGCTCCTAAGTGGAAAACCGTTTAGGTTGTGATTGGTGTGAACAGGTTTGCAATTTAATATAGCGTGGTAGTAGTAGTAATTTGGAATGTGACGAGACGCGCTCAAAATTTATTGACAGTTGTAGTTTCGAAGTGCGGCACTATTCCCGGATGGTGTAACGTCGACACGTTTTCTCAGCCGTGGTGTAGCATATGCCATGGTACTAGTTCTTTTTCTACTGTTGTGTACATGCAAAAACTGGCACCGTCGGATACATATCTTACGCTTGGCGTACGACAGGAATAGCCTCATGGCAAGCTATAGACTAGTCTTTTTTTCAGACACATTACATCTATCTCTCGGGACTTCTTGCATGCACCGTCACTGCTCCCTAGGTCGATGCCACCCACATACACTTGTACTCTGAGAAGAGGTGCACGCACGCATTCGTTCTCTCTCACACACGCATCTGTAGCTATGAATTGTAGTGTGCTCAACCATCCGATTGGCTCTATCATAGGTTTCATGTTGCTCCTTGGCCTTGAGATTGAGAAGTTTAAAATGCAGATGCTAAGATGGAGGCGCGAGGTTTTGGTTAATGTGCAGGCCGCACACGTCACCAACACGACACGAGCTTCGTCTGCCTGGTGCGCATGCAGTCGGGTGAGTTGTCCAAGTATAGAAACAACCAGGCCCTTGTTGGTATCTGCGCCTCGACTTTGGCTGGTCATAGTGGACAGTAACATAGACTAGTTACTAGTATATCTTACTAGTACCTTCATAGTGGGTAGTGTCATATAGTATATGCATAATTTGGCGACGAGTGCTCTCTATATGTACTACCTTTTTTCTTTAATTTCATCTTGTTAGTTTTGCTCCATGGTGCAATCCATCGATACTACTACTGTACAAATGTATACATTTTTTAAAAGGCTAGAGGGCGGGGCAGTCTAGATTGGTCCTTTTCACGAGAGGCGAGAGCCTTTGTGATTTGACAGCTCATTACTGCTGGAAGGCGGGGCCTTGGGATTTGATTGCTCGTATAAATGTGCCGACGACCTGAGGAGGAGCAATAAACCGTGCAGTATACTCAAGGTTTCCACTGGAGTAGTACTACGACGGAGGAGCACGAAACACGGCAGCCCAGTGCCATATGGCGATAAAAAATTATCTAATTTGCTAGTCATCTCATTGTTAGCATTGTTCTATTCATGCCTCGCAGAGTACGTGACACGTGCGGTGAAACACTCGAAGCAAAAGAAGAAACACAGGAGCAAAAGAAGAAGGAAGATTATCACCCCAAATGATCTAATTCGCCGCGGAGTCGTAACTGCTTCTTCATTGCCTCCACGACCTCCATCTCCCTGCGCGTCTCCTCCGCCATATTCTTCATTCTGTCCATCACGCGGGGTTTCTCGACACGAGCCTTCATCATCTGTTCCACGACCGCATTACATACCTTGATAGCAGCCGGGTGCTCGATGCGGAGCTTCGTCAACTCCTCCTTCTATTCCATGACGAGGGCCTGCAGCATCTTCATTGAGGAGCTACTACTCTCATGCAGCTTCTTCCAGCCGGCGTTCCTCTCCTTCAGTAGGTCGAGCTCATGCCATAGCTTCGCCTTGTCCTCCTCAAGTTGCAGGATTTCGCCGGTCGCCTTCTTCTCCGAGGCAATGCTCTTTTTCAGCAGCATCACATGTTGGAAATATGCCCTAGAGGCAATAATAAAAGCATTATTATTATATTTCCTTGTTCATGATAATTGTCTTTATTCATGCTATAATTGTGTTATCCGAAAATCGTAATACATGTGTGAATAATAGACACCAACATGTCCCTAGTAAGCCTCTAGTTGACTAGCTCGTTGATCAACAGATAGTCATGGTTTCCTGACTATGGACATTGGATGTCATTGATAACGAGATCACATCATTAGGAGAATGATGTGATGGACAAGACCCAATCCTAAACATAGCACAAGATCGTATAGTTCGTTTGCTAGAGTTTTCCAATGTCAAGTATCCTTTCCTTAGACCATGAGATCGTGTAACTCCCGGATACCGTAGGAGTGCTTTGGGTGTGCCAAACATCACAACGTAACTGGGTGACTATAAAGGTATACTACGGGTATCTCCGAAAGTGTCTGTTGGGTTGACACGGATCAAGACTGGGATTTGTCACTCCGTATGACGGAGAGGTATCACTGGGCCCACTCGGTAATGCATCATCATAATGAGATCAAAGTGACCAAGTGTCTGGTCACGGGATCATGCATTACGGTACAAGTAAAGTGACTTGCCGGTAACGAGATTGAACGAGGTATTGGGATACCGACGATCGAATCTCGGGCAAGTAGCATACCGATTGACAAAGGGAATTGTATACGGGGTTGCTTGAATCCTTGACATCGTGGTTCATCCGATGAGATCATCGAGGAGCATGTGGGAGCCAACATGGGTATCCAGATCCCGCTGTTGGTTATTGACCGGAGAGCGATCTCGGTCATGTCTACATGTCTCCCGAACCCGTAGGGTCTACACACTTAAGGTTCGGTGACGCTAGGGTTGTAGGGATATGTATATGCAGTAACCCGAATGCTGTTCGGAGTCCCGGATGAGATCCCAGACGTCACGAGGAGTTCCGGAATGGTCCAGTGGTAAAGAATTATATATAGGAAGTGCTATTTCGGGCATCGGGACAAGTTTCGGGGTCACCGGTATTGTACCGGGACCACCGGAAGGGTCCCGGGGGTCCACCGGGTGGGGCCACCTGTCCCGGGGGGGCACATGGGCTGTAGGGGGTGCGCCTTGGCCTACATGGGCCAAGGGCACCAGCCCCAAGAGGCCCATGCGCCTAGGGTTTCAAGGAGGGAAGAGTCCTAGGAGGGGAAGGCACCTCCTAGGTGCCTTGGGGAGGAGGGATTCCTCCC
>NC_057794.1:380756674-380776759 GCF_018294505.1 Triticum aestivum | reverse complement strand
AGATGGAGGACTTCTTACCTTTGCCTTTGGTGCCTCCCTCTCCCTCTCCAACACCTCCTCCTCCTCCATAGTGCTTGGCGAAGCCCTGCCGGAGTACTGCAGCTCCATCACCACCACGCCGTCATGCTGCTGCTGGAGCCATCTCCCTCAACCTCTCCTTCCCCCTTGCTGGATCAAGGAGGAGACGTGGCTGTTCTGTACGTGTGTTCAACGCGGAGGTGCCGTCCGTTCGGTGCTAGGATCTTCGGTGATTCGAATCACGTCGAGTACGACTCCCTCATCCCCGTTCTTTGAACGCTTCCGCTCGCAATCTACAAGGTACGTAGATGCATCTAATCACTCATTGCTAGATGAACTCCTAGATGGATCTTGGTGAAACCGTAGGAAATTTTTTGTTTTCTGCAACGTTCCCCATCAGTGGCATCATGAGCTAGGTCTATGCGTAGTTCTTCTTGCGCGAGTAGAACACAATTTGTTGTGGGCGTAGATGTTGTCAACTTTCTTGCCGCTACTAGTCTTATCTTGCTTCAACGGTATTGTGGGATGAAGCGGCCTGGACCAACCTTACACGTACGCTTACGTGAGACCGGTTCCACCGACTGACATGCACAAGTTGCATAAGGTGGCTAGCGGGTGTCTGTCTCTCCCACTTTAGTTGGAGCGGATTCGATGAAAAGGGTCCTTATGAAGGGTAAATAGAAGTTGACAAATCACGTTGTGGCTTTCACGTAGGTAAGAAAACGTTCTTGCTAGAACCCTACTTCAGCCATGTAAAACTTGCAACAACAATTAGAGGACGTCTAACTTGTTTTTGCAGCAAGTGCTTTGTGATATGATATGGCCGAAGTTGTGATGAATGATGAATGATCTATATGTGATGTATGAGATGTTCATGCTATTTTAATAGGAATCACGACTTGCATGTCGATGAGTATGACAACCGGCAGGAGCCATAGGAGTTGTCTTTATTTTTTGTATGACCTGCATGTCATTGAGAAACGCCATGTAAATTACTTTACTTTATTGCTAAACGCGTTAGCCATAGTAGTAGAAGTAATAGTTGGCGAGCAACTTCATGGAGACACAATGATGGAGATCATGATGATGGAGATCATGGTGTCATGCCGGTGACAAGATGATCAAGGAGCCCCAAGATGGAGATCAAAGGAGCTATGTGATATTGGCCATATCATGTCACTATTATTATTTGATTGCATGTGATGTTTATCATGTTTTTCATCTTGTTTTCTTAGAACGACGGTAGTAAATAAGATGATCCCTCATAATAATTTCAAGAAAGTGTTCCCCCTAATTGTGCACCGTTGCGACAGTTCATTGTTTCGAAGCACCACGTGATGATCGAGTGTGATAGATTCTAACGTTCACATACAACGGGTGTAAGACAGATTTACACATGCAAAACACTTAGGTTGACTTGACGAGCCTAGCATGTGTACAGACATGGCCTCGGAACACAGAAGACCGAAAGGTCGAGCATGAGTCGTATAGAAGATGCGATCAACATGAAGATGTTCACCGACTTGACTAGTCCGTCTCACGTGATGATCGGACACGGCCTAGTTAACTCGGATCATGTTATACTTAGATGACAGGAGGGATGTCTATCTAAGTGGGAGTTCATTGAATAATTTGATTAGATGAACTTAATTATCATGAACTTAGTCTAAAATATTTACAATATGTCTTGTAGATCAAATGGCCAACGTAGTCCTCAACTTCAACGCGTTCCTAGAGAAAACCAAGCTGAAAGACGATGGCAGCAACTATACGGACTGGGTCCGGAACCTGAGGATCATCCTCATAGCTGCCAAGAAAGATTATGTCCTACAAGCACCGCTGGGTGACACACCTGTTCTCCCTGCAGAACAAGACGTTATGAACGCTTGGCAGGCACGTACCAATGACTACTCCCTCGTTCAGTGCGGCATGCTTTACAGCTTAGAGCCGGGGCTCCAAAAGCGTTTTGAGAGACATGGAGCATATGAGATGTTCGAAGAGATGAAAATGGTTTTTCAAGCTCATGCCCGGGTCGAGAGATATGAAGTCTCCGACAAATTCTTTAGCTGTAAGATGGAGGAAAATAGTTCTGTCAGTGAGCACATACTCACTATGTCTGGGTTACATAACCGCTTGACTCGGCTGGGAGTTAATCTCCCGGATGACGCGGTCATTGACAGAATCCTTCAGTCGCTTCCACCGAGCTACAAGAGCTTTGTGATGAACTTCAATATGCAGGGGATGGAAAATACCATTCCTGAAGTATTTGCTATGCTGAAATCAGCAGAGGTAGAAGTCAAGAAGGAACATCAAGTGTTGATGGTCAATAAAACCACTAAGTTCAAGAAGGGCGAGGGTAAAAAGAACTTCAAGAAGGACGGCAAGGGAGTTGCCGCGCCCGGTAAGCAAGCTGCCGGGAAGAAGCCTAAGAATGGACCCAAGCCCGAGACTGAGTGCTTTTATTGCAAGGAAAGTGGTCACTGGAAGCGGAACTGCCCCAAATACATAGCGGACAAGAAGGCCGGCAAAACAAAAGGTATATGTAATATACATGTAATTGATGTGTACCTTACCAGTACTCGTAGTAGCTCCTGGGTATTTGATACCGGTGCAGTTGCTCACATTTTTAACTCAAAGCAGGAGCTGCAGAATAAGCGGAGACTGGCGAAGGATGAGGTGACGATGCGTGTCGGGAATGGTTCCAAGGTCGATGTGATCGCCGTCGGCATGCTACCTCTACATTTACCTACGGGATTAGTTTTGAACCTCAATAATTGTTATTTAGTGCCAAGTTTGAGCATGAACATTGTGTCAGGATCTCGTTTAATACGAGATGGCTACTCATTTAAATCCGAGAATAATGGTTGTTCTATTTATATGAGAGATATGTTTTATGGTCATGCTCCGATGGTGAATGGTTTATTCTTAATGAATCTCGAGCGTAATGCTACACATATTCATAGTGTGAGTACCAAAAGATGTAAGGTTGATAATGATAGTCTCACATACTTGTGGCACTGCCGCCTTGGTCACATAGGTGTCAAACGCATGAAGAAGCTCCATGCTGATGGACTTTTAGAGTCTCTTGATTACGAATCATTTGACACGTGCGAACCATGCCTCATGGGTAAAATGACCAAGACTCCGTTCTCAGGAACAATGGAGCGAGCAACCAACTTATTGGAAATCATACATACTGATGTGTGCGGTCCAATGAGTGTTGAGGATCGCGGTGGCTATCGTTATGTTCTCACCCTCACTGATGACTTGAGTAGATATGGGTATGTCTACTTAATGAAACACAAGTCTGAGACCTTTGAAAAGTTCAAGGAATTTCAGAGTGAGGTTGAGAATCAACGTGACAGAAAAATCAAGTTTCTACGATCAGATCGTGGAGGAGAATACTTGAGTCACGAGTTTGGCACACACTTAAGAAAATGTGGAATAGTTTCACAACTCACGCCGCCTGGAACACCTCAGCGTAATGGTGTGTCCGAACATCGTAATCGCACTCTATTGGATATGGTGCGATCTATGATGTCTCTTGCCGATTTACCGCTATCTTTTTAGGGCTATGCTTTAGAGACTGTCGCATTCACTTTAAATAGGGCTCTGTCGAAATCCGTTGAGACGACACCGTTTGAATTATGGTTTGGGAAGAAACCTAAGCTGTCGTTTCTAAAAGTTTGGGGATGCGATGCTTATGTCAGGAAACTTCAACCTGAAAAGCTCGAACCCAAGTCGGAAAAATGTGTCTTCATAGGATACCCAAAAGAAACTGTTGGGTATACCTTCTACCTCAGATCCGAAGGCAAGATCTTTGTTGCCAAGAATGGGTCCTTTCTAGAGAAAGAGTTTCTCTCGAAAGAAGTAAGTGGGAGGAAAGTAGAACTTGATGAAGTATTACCTCTTGAACCGGAAAATGGCGCAACTCAAGAAAATGTTCCTGAGGTGCCTGCACCGACTAGAGAGGAAGATAATGATGATGATCAAGATACTTCTGATCAAGCTCCTACTGAAATTCGAAGGTCCACAAGGACACGTTCCGCACCAGAGTGGTACGGCAACCCTGTCTTGGAAATCATGTTGTTAGACAACGGTGAACCTTCGAACTATGAAGAAGCGATGGCGGGCCCGGATTCCGACAAATGGCTAGAAGCCATGAAATCCGAGATAGGATCCATGTATGAAAACGAAGTATGGACTTTGACTGACTTGCCCGTTGAGCGGCGAGCCATAGAAAATAAATGGATCTTTAAGAAGAATACAGACGTGGATGGTAATGTGACCATCTATAAAGCTCGGCTTGTCGCTAAGGGTTATCGACAAGTTCAAGGGGTTGACTACGATGAGACTTTCTCACCGGTAGCGAAGCTGAAGTCCGTCCGAATCATGTTAGCAATTGCCGCATTCTATGATTATGAAATATGGCAAATGGACGTCAAAACGGCATTCCTTAATGGTTTCCTTAAGGAAGAATTGTATATGATGCGGCCGGAAGGTTTTGTCGATCCTAAGAATGCTGACAAGGTGTGCAAGCTCCAACGCTCGATTTATGGGCTGGTGCAAGCATCTCAGAGTTGGAACATTCGCTTTGATGAGATGATCAAAGCGTTTGGGTTTACGCAGACTTATGGAGAAGCCTGCGTTTACAAGAAAGTGAGTGGGAGCTCTGTAGCATTTCTCATATTATATGTAGATGACATACTTTTGATGGGAAATGATATAGAACTCTTGGACAGCATAAAGGCCTACTTGAATAAGAGTTTTTCAATGAAGAACCTTGGAGAAGCTGCTTACATATTAGGCATCAAGATCTACAGAGATAGATCAAGACGCCTCATAGGTCTTTCACAAAGCACATACCTTGATAAGATATTGAAGAAGTTCAATATGGATCAGTCTAAGAAGGGGTTCTTGCCTGTGTTGCAAGGTGTGAAATAGAGCTCAGCTCAATGTCCGACCACGGCAGAAGATATAGAAGAGATGAGTGCCATCCCCTATGCCTCAGCCATAGGTTCTATTATGTATGCCATGCTGTGTACCAGACCTGATGTAAACCTTGCCGTAAGTTTGGTAGGAAGGTACCAAAGTAATCCCGGCAAGGAACACTGGATAGCGGTCAAGAATATCCTGAAGTACCTGAAAAGGACTAAGGAAATGTTTCTCGTTTATGGAGGTGACGAAGAGCTCGTCGTAAAGGGTTACGTCGACGCTAGCTTCGACACAGATCTGGATGACTCTAAGTCACAAACCGGATACGTGTATATTTTGAATGGTGGGGCAGTAAGCTGGTGCAGTTGTAAGCAGAGCGTCGTGGCGGGATCTACATGTGAAGCGGAGTACATGGCAGCCTCGGAGGCAGCGCATGAAGCAATTTGGGTGAAGGAGTTCATCACCGACCTAGGAGTCATACCCAATGCGTCGGGGTCGATCAAGCTCTTCTGTGACAACACTGGTGCTATTGCTCTTGCCAAGGAGCCCAGGTTTCACAAGAAGACAAGGCACACCAAGCGTCGCTTCAACTCCATTCGTGAAAATGTTCAAAATGGAGACATAGATATTTGTAAAGTACACACGGACTTGAATGTAGCAGATCCGTTGACTAAACCTCTCCCTAGAGCAAAACATGATCAACACCAGAATTCCATGGGTGTTCGATTCATCACAATGTAACTAGATTATTGACTCTAGTGCAAGTGGGAGACTGTTGGAAATATGCCCTAGAGGCAATAATAAAAGCATTATTATTATATTTCCTTGTTCATGATAATTGTCTTTATTCATGCTATAATTGTGTTATCCGAAAATCGTAATACATGTGTGAATAATAGACACCAACATGTCCCTAGTAAGCCTCTAGTTGACTAGCTCGTTGATCAACAGATAGTCATGGTTTCCTAACTATGGACATTGGATGTCATTGATAACGAGATCACATCATTAGGAGAATGATGTGATGGACAAGACCCAATCCTAAACATAGCACAAGATCGTATAGTTCGTTTGCTAGAGTTTTCCAATGTCAAGTATCCTTTCCTTAGACCATGAGATTGTGTAACTCCCGGATACCGTAGGAGTGCTTTGGGTGTGCAAAACGTCACAACGTAACTGGGTGACTATAAAGGTATACTACGGGTATCTCCGAAAGTGTCTGTTGGGTTGACACGGATCAAGACTGGGATTTGTCACTCCGTATGACGGAGAGGTATCACTGGGCCCACTCGGTAATGCATCATCATAATGAGCTCAAAGTGACCACGTGTCTGGTCACAGGATCATGCATTACGGTACGAGTAAAGTGACTTGCCGGTAACGAGATTGAACAAGGTATTGGGATACCGACGATCGAATCTCGGGCAAGTAGCATACCGATTGACAAAGGGAATTGTATACGGGGTTGCTTGAATCCTTGACATCGTGGTTCATCCGATGAGATCATCGAGGAGCATGTGGGAGCCAACATGGGTATCCAGATCCCGCTGTTGGTTATTGACCGGAGAGCGATCTCGGTCATGTCTACATGTCTCCCGAACCCATAGGGTCTACACACTTAAGATTCGGTGACGCTAGGGTTGTAGGGATATGTATATGCAGTAACCCGAATGTTTTTCGGAGTCCCGGATGAGATCCCGGACGTCACGAGGAGTTCCGGAATGGTCCGGAGGTAAAGAATTATATATAGGAAGTGCTATTTCGGGCATCGGGACAAGTTTCGGGGTCACCGGTATTGTACCGGGACCACCGGAAGGGTCCCGGGGGTCCACCGGGTGGGGCCACCTGTCCCGGGGGGCCACATGGGCTGTAGGGGGTGCGCCTTGGCCTACATGGGCCAAGGGCACCAGCCCCAAGAGGCCCATGTGCCTAGGGTTTCAAGGAGGGAAGAGTCCTTGGAGGGGAAGGCACCTCCTAGGTGCCTTGGGGAGGAGGGATTCCTCCCCCTTGGCCGCACCCCCCTAGGAGATTAGATCTCCTAGGGCCGGTGCCCCCCCCTTGGCCCTCCTATATATAGTGGGGGAGATGGAGGACTTCTTACCTTTGCCTTTGGTGCCTCCCTCTCCCTCTCCAACACCTCCTCCTCCTCCATAGTGCTTGGTGAAGCCCTGCCGGAGTACTGCAGCTCCATCACCACCACGCCGTCGTGCTGCTGCTGGAGCCATCTCCCTCAACCTCTCCTTCCCCCTTGCTGGATCAAGAAGGAGGAGACATGGCTGTTCCGTACGTGTGTTGAACGCAGAGGTGCCGTCCGTTCGATGCTAGGATCTTCGGTGATTCGAATCACGTCGAGTACGACTCCCTCATCCCCGTTCTTTGAACGCTTCCGCTCGCGATCTACAAGGTACGTAGATGCATCTAATCACTCGTTGCTAGATGAACTCCTAGATGGATCTTGGTGAAACCGTAGGAAAATTTTTGTTTTCTGCAACGTTCCCCATCATCACAAAGCCGACGGTCAACTCTCACTGCTTATTGAGCTCAGCGGGCATGCCGTCGAGGCTCTCCTTCAGCAACTCCACCAAGCCATGGATTAACTCCTTTTGCTTATTGAGGTGCTTATTGAGCTGATCGGGCATGCCGTCGAGGGATAACGACTCCAGCGCCGCGGCTAGGGCGCTCCTGGGATCCATCGCCAGCCCGTGAGAGATCTTTCGAGGTCTCTGCGTGGCGGCGAGCCCTCTCTTTTTTCCACAACCTTGGTTGCCGCTCCCTTGTTACGAGTAGTTCTCGACCTAGAGCTCTGCGCACCGGACATGGCAAGGACGGACGAAGAAGTAGCACTTATGAGGAGGAAAGGTAGAGTAATTTTCGGTTAGGTAGTTCCCCTTTTTATAACCTAAGTACTAGCACTAGTATTAATACGTGCATAGTGGGAACACGTTCAGGTTTGGTACGTACTAGTAGGTGTGAGCAGGCTTGCACTTAATTGTAGCACTAGTACTTTCGAATGTGATGGGAACAAGGTAAAGATAAATTGATGGGTTTTGGTTTCGAGGCCCGAAACGGCTCCCGATGAGTTTAGTGGAACATAAATTTCAAGTAGACTACACTGCTCAGATGCGTAAATATTATGTTACTGTCAAAAATTGGCACAAAATATGAAGGAGAGCAATGGAAGTACTACTGGCAACCCATGATTTAACTACTCACATGCGTGCAATGGAGTAGTAATGTCTTTCTTCCGCCCTCACGTCCACTCAATTTGCATGCCCTGTCTAATTGACCATCAATGAAGTGAAGGACTTTACACGCGTGAAATTATCACATGAGTTGGATCTTGGTGCAAAATTGTGTCCGCCCGTGTAGCCGCATGTGCGTGCGAGGGAATGAGTGCGTGTGTGCACATCTTCTCTAAGTGCATGTATCGCCAGTGTGGCTCGGGGAGGACGAGTACATTCTTCTGGAACCAGCAGCACGTCACTGTGATCAATCCACACAAGGATGTTGCGACAACGCCTCCACATGTGCCACGTGGCTTCATGAACTGTAAGAGAGACACTGTGTAGCGTGCCATTGTGTTTTGCACATAGTTGAAGTACTAGTAAGGTACACGTGCATTGCACGCGTTAGATTTTGCAATCAAATTATGAATAAATACCACACTATAGCATGTAAGCACTGAGTCATATACGCCTAATGTAGACCTTCATTTTATTCTTATTGTTCATCTCATTCAAAATCAATTAGTTTTTATAAAAAACCTAGGGCCTCTTTGATTCGTAGGATTTCCAAAACGCGTGAATAGGAAGAACATGGGATTAGAGTGGAATGTCGTCTTGAATCCTACATGATTGTACAAGTGTTTGATTGTGCACAGAAAAAATGTAGAATTCATTCAAAGAGGTTTGAGTGGATGGGATGTTTCCTATGAAATCTAGTGCAAATGAATCATATGGAAAAATTCCTATGGTTTACAATCCTATGAATCAAACAACCAAGATTGGAAAAATTCTTAAGGATTAGAATCCTCCAAAATTACTTTGAGAATCCTTTCAATCAAAGAAGCCCTTAATCTATTTTATTATTCATAGAATTGTGCGTTGTAAAGCATAAAGTAAAAACAAATAATGGCAATTCAACTAGAAAAAAGTTTGGGCAGTTATGATGCGGAAGATTCTAGAATAAAGGAGAACCACTGTTGTTTTGAGATTTTTGCATTATGCTTAAGTTCAACCATGGAGTCTGCTAGATTGTACATGTGGCAAAATCCGATGGGGGCTAGAAGATAGTGCGAGGGGCCGAGTGGAGGGAGACTATGAAGGAGTGCACAACTGCAAGATCGATATTTAGAGAGAGGGGGTGAGAACGTGCGCTGTTGCGCGCAGTAGCGGAGCCATGAAAAATGTCCCATGAGCTAGGGGACCAAGCGTCGCTAATCCTTTATGAGGACGGCCAATTCATCAACTTAAACCATTTTACCAGCAATTGTATAATGACCACATTCATATTAGCCTCAATATATAGTGATGTTAGGGGGGCAGGGCCCTTGCTACCCCTTGTCTTCGCCATTGTGCGTGCGTCTGAGAGATGAAGCGGAAGGCATGGATGATGAGAGGGGGGCGTTGGATATATAATTAATGTGGGTGTATTAGCTATATATGTAATCCTATATAGAGAGGTATAGATTGATAGATGTGGACGTGGGAAAGAGGGTGAGACCTCACAAGATATATAGATTGATCGGTTTATGTGGAAAACTATGAAGGCCCTAGCTATATACACACACATAGAGGAACATCGATCGTTGAGCATGCACGTGAGAGATAAAGAATGCCCGATATGATGGAGAGGGGGATGTGTGTGTGCCTTCATGGGAGACCGACCTGAAGAAAAAGATTGCATGTGTGCGATGGATAATGCCGACTGGTAGTGTGTGTGCATGCATGCACGAGAAAGTTACTGGTACAACTATAAAGAGAAGACCAATTTGTGGGTGTAAAAGACTAGGTGAGGTCATAATCAATGTAAAGTTGAATTCAAATATTTGAATAAGAGATCATGATGTTTGAAACCCATCCATGCATGAATATAATGGAGATATGCGCGGTGTGGTTTGGAAACGAGCATGTTGTAATGTATACACATTGAACAAGGTCAGACTGGTTTGAATTTGAGATACCGATGGCAGACATCGTTTGGCCACATTGCATCCGTGCATGGACACACTATTCTAATTGGAGATGATGGGTGGCTTTCGCATCACATATCTTTATCTATACCCCTATATATATATATATATTATATTTTATATTTTTTATATAGTGTGCGGATAACTTTAACTTTGAATGATGGTCGTTGGATGAGGCCAATCCGATGGTGCAGAGCTGGAAAATTTGAGCACTACTGGTCGTTGGATATCATCTAGATTCCACCAGATTTTGCCACATGTACAATCTAGAAGACTCTATGTTTGAACTTAAGCATAATGCACAAACCTCAAAACACAAGCACTTCTTCTTTGTTCTAGAATCTTCCGTATTAGAATTGCCCAAATGTTTTTCTACATGATTTTTTACTTTATGCCTTACAACGCACAATTCCATGAATCTTAAAATAGATTAGCTTTCTTATAAAAACTAGATGATTTTGAATGAAATGAACTATAAGAATTAAACAAACATCTACATCATGCATATATGACTCAAAGCTTAAATGCTATAATGTGGTATTTATTCATAATTTGGTTGCCAAATCTCATGTGTGCAATGCACGTGTACCTTAGTATTCTAAATGGTGTCTGTGTGTGTTGTGCGTGTTAGACACATTGTACGTAGTATATCATACTAGTCTAAATTTTCTTTTTTGTGTACACGTTAAGCTTTTTCTCCTGAAATTTCAAGCCACGCCTTGTTATGCCGAAATTTCAAGCTAGCGTCTCTGTCTATCGTGCTGCGAAACTCCCGCCTCTTCATCCCGCGCCTTGTTACCCCGAAATATTTAAGATAAATCTTTGTCTCATTGTGCTCCGACAACTCCCTCCATCTCAACCCGCGCCTTGCTATTCCAAAATTACAATGCGCGTGAAAACTCCCACCTCCTGTGAAATTCCAACATGCGAAATGCCCGTGATACCCATGAACCAAAAGAACCGCCTCAAATCGGTGGGGGTACTTTCGTAACTTACCCCACATTTCAGACAAGCGCGTCCCTAAGCCATGGTTCCAAACTCCCATCCCATCTGCCCACCCATTCGTACACCGAGGCCGGGAAAACCCGCTAAGCCCCACACCCTCCTCCGTCCACCACCCAGCCGGAGCCTCTTCCCCGACGATGTCGTCCACAGCAACACCTCGACGTCCCTCATCCACCGTACCGGATGAGGATCCATTGTCGATCTGGTCGTCCCGCCGGTTCAGCCACCCCGTCCTCCACCTCCAAGGAGCTGCCCCGACATTCCCCTCATCTTTCGTGCCACCTCCATTCCCACACCACCGTCTTCACCTGCACCACCGAAAGAGCATCATCATCACCGTTTCCTCGGATGAAGCTGCCGCCTAATCAGCACCACGAAAGAGGTTGTACACTAATCGCCGCATTTTCTTCTTGATTCGATCTCACGGTGCTGTCGACGCTCGGTCCCGAGCCGACACAGCGCGGCTCCATCCACGGAATTCTGGCTGGCCACTTCCTCCACGGTGTCGCTCCCTCGGTGTTGATGTCCACATTAGTAGGAGCTGCTACTTCTTTAGATCTCGCTCGCGCTGCTGCTCCGCTCTTGCTCTCGATCCCCTGCCTAGTCTGCTCTTGCTCTTGCTCGCGCTACTGCTCTCACTCTTGCTCTTGCTTGCGATGCTGCTCCGATTTGGCTACACTTCAGCTGACTGAATCGACTTTTGAGTCAGTCGATTTTCAGTGGGTGGGGGGCTCGCTGGAGTTAAGGAAGAACCAGCCGCAGCAGGGAGGGGGGCTCGCCGGAGAGGTACCCCACTATCTATCTAAGGGTTCAGGGTGGGGTGGTGTAACACCCGAGTGTAATGATGCTATAGTAACCCCTGGGGTTAAGTTAATCTTTTTGCTAAACATGTGCCTAATCATTATTATCTCATTTTTCTTTCAACTTCCCCTTTGAATGCAAATTCAAATGCTAAGTGAAATTCAAAATTTCTCAAACATGAAAACAAAAATGTTCATCATGTGCCTAATATTCCACAACTAATATTGGTGGTGAACCAACATTTTTGCAAAGGGTTTAAGTGGCCTAAACTACTTAAAATAGTGACCTAAGCAATAAATTAAATGCCCTTTTTAATTTATAAAATTGGCAACTATTCCAAAAGCCTCCCAACCTTTTGTGGTAGTGCACTTTAATTCTTTGAAATTGTTTTGGTCAGTGGCATAATTTTGCAAAGTCATTATTGGCTAAAAAGAAAATGCAGAAGCTGCTGAAAATAAAAAGAAAAACTAAAAGAAAAGGAAAAGCAGAGGAGAGAGAGAAAGCTCCCTGCCTCACCTGGGCTTCGGCCCACCCGGCCAGCCGACCCAGCTAGGCCAGCCCGCTCCCCCTCCCCGATCATCCCTCTCCTCTCTGTTCACGCGAACGAGCCCCCCTAGCTCGTTCCCACCGGACCTGGCGCGGTGCCCCATGCTGCGACGTCGCCAGCAAGGGGATAAGGGCAGCCCCAACGCCTCGGGCTCCCTCCCCACTCGCCCACTTCACTACAAGAAATCTGTTAATACATGACGGTCATCATCCGTCACAGACCAACAGAAAACTGTCATGGGTGCCCACCCATGCTGGACTTGAAATATGTCATGTATATCGTGTCATAATTTGACATCATACTGACCATGACGGATCTTGGCCATCATGGATCTGCTCAAGGCCCGCCCAAGGCCCAAATCATTGTGACGGAATAAACCGTCATGCAACGACACCACATAGGATCATCAATTAAGCAACTGGATTGACGTGGCTGCCAACGTGGACATCTATTTTTCGTCATAGAAACTATCACCGTTTTAAGCAAAATTTAAATTTAGTTCAGCCCATTAGCCTATTTAATTCGGCCTAATTTTCACCAAGTACATTTTTAAGCATAATGCATTATAGAAATCATAATGCAAACTTTGGCCCAAGACAAAAGTATTTCCAAAGTTTCATTCAACCATCGAGAGGTATCTACAATATAGTAGTTTACAAAAACCTCCATACAATGGTAATTTTACAACATAGCTTAACAAAATATCACTCAAAAAATTAAGAAATAGTACAATCCAGTTCACACAAACTGTACATTCAAACTATTGAAGTAGTTATTCATGTTCTTGCCATCGACACTCCTGATGGACGCTATCTATCACGTCATGCAGATTGTGATGGGCAGCACCAAGTAGCCCGCTATGCAATCATACCTAGCATATTTACAAGACCGTTAGATATTTGTAGATATGAATAGATAGATGTAAGAGAAGTGCAACAAATTTAAAAATAAATCGCGTGTTGTCCAAAATTCTTAGATCTTACACTAGCATAGTATTTGCTACATATAAGTATCATGTAGATCTGTATTAATTAACACAACCAAGTTATGAGTAAACAATGAAATGCTAAGTACTTTGCATATCGTCCAAACAAGAAATAGAAAAACACTTGTCTCACAAAGGGGGACAATACATAATGCAGTGCACAAGATTCATTCAATTGTCATATGTCCAATGCTCCCTGATGATATGTTATGAAGATACAAGAAGGGATAGTTATGCGTTGAGAAGACAAACAGCGACAAACAGCTACAGTTGTCCAGTTGTACAATATTTTTCCAGTGCAGTGAGTAGGAATGGATCAACTTTTCAATACTTATTGAATGGCGCCTTTGGGTACCACCGATTTTCATAAATTAGGTTAACCAACCACAGAATCTACCCTGTTAGAGCATTAAGAAAGCATATATGCCCTGAAGAACAATGTCCACATCTTGTTGAGACTTGATAGTTGAAACTTAGAACAAAAAAGATATAGTAAAAATAAAATCAAAAGGCTAGGAAGGACACGGCAATTGACCTATCTAAGAATGTTGACATTTTGCCCATACATTTCTCTTGCAGCCACAAGAGATCATCAACAGTTAAATATATAGCTGAAGAATTTGTATTCGACTGGAACGATAATAAAGCAATAAGTGGAGATGCAAAATTACCAGCAGTGGTGAGGTGATACGTTTCTCACAGCCAGGACAACACCATCCTTAGTCTTCAAGGCGCTAGTAGTGGAACCAAACTACAATCCATAGCAGAAGGATCAACATCATAAACGTGGCTTACATGTAGCGAGGGGCACACAAATCTCAGCACCAAAATCTAAAGGTATGCAGTCCCATCCTAATTGTCCAACATCATGCTCCACAAATCTGGGTGTTGAGAAAACTGTATATCAACCTGGGTGTCCATGAGATAGACCTGGGCAAAGCAACTGACAAAAATTAGTATACTGTTAAACTAAAACTTTTGATAGAGAATTATTATTGACACAAAGAAGAATTTCATTGGAGGCCAAAGTGCAATGAAAACACCAATATTGTTATTTGCTGCAAACAAAAATCAAAATTTTCGAAGCTGCAGATTATTACACTATCTCATTATCTTTGTGTGCCTCTAAATCTCCAAAGCTGCAGATTGCTACACTTTCATTATTTCATTTTAGAGCCTCAATCATGTTGAGTGTATTAGCTTATTCAGTGGTGAATCTTGTGCCTCCCCCTCCAGGTCAGGGAGCAGCTTATTCGGTGGTAAAATTGTGTGCCTCTCCCCCTCCCTCTCAGCTTTTGTAGATGGAAGGAAGTTACTTCTAAAGCTTGCTGTGGTATGTCGAATTGCATAAGTTTCAAACAAGACCATAAACCAACATATATTGCGAAAATGTGACCTGAATATCACACGCACACACCAAAAAACGTCCAGCATTAATTCAGATAGGAACATGTACAGATATATGCAGGAAAACAAATTCATGATTACCGATCAGTATTAAGCGAGGCATTGTCAAAACTAAGAAATACTACCTCAGTTTAGCCTACAAAAAACGCATTATATTTTGAAATGGAGGTAGTATATCTGAATTTATCAGAACCTTAACAATACACTAAAGCCGAAGGAGATTTTTTTTACCGAATGTAAGCATTGATACTTGATCCTAATAGCAACAAAGATGAGTACATCTAACTTAGACAAGTTCTACAGCAAATAAAAATGCACACTGGTAGACTGTATCAAACAGCCACTTCTCAGTGAAGAGCATACACAACGTCAATTATTAGTTTGCAACTATGCCAGGGAGTAAAGTGGTAAATAATATAAAAATATATAGAGATATGCCCGATTTATAACAACAGGAAGGAGAAGAACACTAATATGCTTTATTCATCACTGGCATGGTCTAATTTTTTGTTAAGGACTGAACGTGAACTACCACACAACTTGTCTTCATCTGCAGACATATCTTTTAGGAAGATATGTTTTCTTTTAGTGTTTTTAAACCATATATACGACAAATACAAATAAAAAAATTGTATCAATAAGAAAACACTTACACAAATTCAGGATTTTCTCCAGTTCTTGGCTGCTTACCTTCACTTCCGAAGTGCCGATGGCGCTGCTTGTGCTAGCCAAGAGGGATGGTCGTGGTGGTTCAGATGGTGGACTTCCCTGGATGTTAGGTGCATGTGTGCACCTGCAAGATGAAGGAAATCAATCACGCAAGCACGCAGCCCATCACCTAGCAACCACATATGTACTACGGAAACAACAAGCATGCATGTACTACGGTAGCAGCAAGCACACATGTAGTATGTCAGTAGGAAGCAAGCGCCCAGCGGACAAGATGACCACGACAAGCAGCAACACGAGAGGACCTGGAGGTGAGCAGTGGTTGGGACGAAGTTACCATGCTGGCAAGTGGCAACGGGCGGCGGCGACAAAGCGACTCCACGCAGCGGCAAGGCGATTCCATGCGGCAGCGGCACGCTCATGCGGTCACCATCGATCCAATCTGCTTGCTCTAAAAAATCAGCATCGAGGAGAAGGGAGAGAGGAGTGAATATAGGTGGGGATAGAGGAGGGAGAGAGGAGCGAATCTAGGTGGGGATCATGGAGGAGCGAGAGAGGAGCCGATCTAGGAGGAGTGACAAGACGAGGGGGTGGCGGCGGAGGGGGAGAGAGATTGGGGAAGAAGCGTCTTAGGGTTAGGTTTGTATATACGAGGATGGGTTTGGGCGGGCTTTTGTGGGTTTGCGGGCTGTACTAGGTCATCCGTGACAGTTTTTGAATTTGTCATGAGAAATCCGTCATGTATTAACAGATTTCTTGTAGTGCTTGCCCTCTCTCTCCCTCGTCGATCTCTCCCTCGCTCTCCAGATTCCCTCCCCTCCTCAACCGAGGCCGATGACGCGTCCACCGCTCACCCCGCACCTCGCCAGCAGGTCCAGGAGGCGCGCCGTCGACGCCTTCGTCAACTACCTCACCGGAACAAGGCAGGGAAGCCCCATCAACGTCGCCATCGTCCCGTCTTCAGCCTCCATCCACCACGGTCGCCGCCATCTTCCTCCTCTCCGGCGACCCCCCTGCTGCTACAAAGCCTATCACTGGCCTCCATGTGCCGCTCGGTGAGCCCCTCATCCTTCTCCCTCTCCTTGTTGACTCTGGCGCGCCCCCTAGCTGCTTTCCCCACACGCGCTTGAACGCAGCGGCGTGGAGCTCGTCGCCGGCGAGTCTCCGGTGACCAATTGGTCATGGGTGTATGCCCGTTAGCTTCACCGCATCGCGCAGCACCCGCCTAGCTGGTTAGTTTGGTCACTTGCGCGCTCTAACGTCGCACCCGCTCGAGCCCAAACTCTGGCGCCGCTTCTGCTCGTCGCCGGCATCGTTCCCGGCAGTCCCCGGCCACGCCACCACCTCCATTCGACGCGGTGTGGACTGGCCGTTCGAACGAGCCAAACCACAGCCCCAGAGATGCCATGTGGGCGAAACCCGAAGCTCACCCGCGCCTCACTGCCGCACTGGAGCTCGCCGGAGCCCCTCTTCGGTGCCCTGCTGACGTGGCTGGCCGGGCCCCACCCCTGGCTCACTGCCAGTGGGCCCCATGGGCCCTAGTTGACTAGGTTGACCCAGTCAACTGCTGACTGGGCAGCCCAGTGCCATTGACATGCATGCCCCACCGCGTAATTAAGCTAATTAAAATGTTTTATAATTAAAAATAATTAGTTAAGCTAAATAGTCACTGACATGTGGGGCCCAGCTGCTAATTAACCACGTTTAATTAAAATAACCCACTGTTAGCCCTCTATCTATGACATGTTGGACCCACAGGTCAGTTTTGACCTGGTCAGCGAGTATGTTGACCTGCTGATGTCATGCTGACACCTTGCTGATGTCATATTCCTTTTCTGTTAATTTAAGTAATTCCAGAAAATTGTTTAATCTTTAGAAATTCGTAGTAAATAAACCGTAACTCGGATGAAAATGTTTTCTAACGAATCTGAATATGTGGTCCGTTCATCCGTCACATGCCCCTAGCATGCTGAACTTGGAACTTTCCCCCTCTTTCCCTTTGTCCGGAGTCCACCCAAGTCGGGGATTCATCCTCGGATGTTTATCCCCTCCGTTTGCAATGTGTAGTACTATGTTAGGTCGACCCTAGTTCTGCTTATCGTCTTGCCATGCTTAGCGTTGCTTTTGTTTGCTTATATTTACTGTTTCTTCCCCCTCTTCTCTCTGGTAGACCCCGAGGCCGGTGATGCCCCGGTGATCGACTACGTCGACGACGACCCTCCTTGCCAGAGCAACCAGGCAAGCTCCCCCTTTGATCATCCCGATATCGCCCATTCCATTCTCTCATTCTTGCATTAGATTTTGCTACTGTTATTGTTTGCTGCTATTCTGAAGCATAGCCTGCTTTTGTAACCTGCTCATTGTTACCTACCCTGCTTATCCTAAACTTCTTAGTATAGGTTGGTTAGTGATCCATCAGTGACCCCCACCTTGTCCTTGTTGCCCCTGCTTCATCATTGAAGACCCGATCAACGGGATCGAAGACCAGGCCCCGACACCGCACATCACTTCCCCTTAGTTGGTCGACACTACTAGGTTACTATCGAGTGCCGAGGGTGAGGCCTCATCAGCACTTCTGATGTTAACCCGCTAGTGTAGTTATTCGGTCGTGGTCATTGAGGCTGATTCCGCCTTAACCACTTCCAATACGACTCTGTCGTGCAACCCCTCAAGTGTGAACCTCGAGGGTAGTCCCTCTTACATTCACCTTGAAGATTACATCGAGTGGAATTCACCGGGGGTGATTCCTCGGGTTTCCCCTTGATGTTTGGACACACAGTTACTATGGTTAGTATGACTTTACACTGAACCATGTTACTAAAGACGGGTCGACCCTGAGGGGTACCCGCGCGAGCATAATTGCGAGTGATGTGGAGTCGGGTTGACCTGGAAGGTGCCTACAAGATAATTATGAGGCGTGGCCGGGCATTCTTAGCCCTTGCCGCATGCCCTCGAGACGGGGCAACGGGGTCACATCTTTCGTGAGCCTCTACTTGTTACTGCGCGGTCCTAATCCACTACGATTTGGATATTTGATCTGAGGGGCCTCTGGCCTGATAGCACTAACCATCACGTGGGCATTGTATGGGCGTTCTGCGTCGTATGCATCAGCCGAAGTTTAATAGACGTCAGCGACTGAGCGGCGCGCGCCGGGTTGGACTGCGTAAGTGTTGGGTAACGTAGCAATAATTCAAAAAATTCCTACGTGTCACCAAGATCAATCTAGGAGATACTAGCAACGAGAGAGAGGGAGTGCATCTTCATACCCTTGAAGATCGCTAAGCGAAAGTGTTACAAGAACGCGGTTGGTGGAGTCGTACACACAGCAATTCAAATCGCGTTCGATTCCGATCTAAGCGCCGAACAACGGCGCCTCCGCGTTCAACACATGTACAGCCCGGGGACATCTCCTCCTTCTTGATCCAGCAAGGGGAGAGGAGAAGTTGAGGGAGAACTACGATAGCATGACGACGTGGTGGTGCTGGAGCTCGTGGTTCTCCGGCAGGGCTTCGCCAAGCGCTACGGAGGAGGAGGAGTTGTAGGAGAAGGGAAGGGGCTGCGCCAGGGGATGTCTCTTGGTCTCCCCGCAGCCCTCCCACCCCTACTATTTATAGGAGAAGGGGATAGGGGGCCGGCCCCTTCAGATCCCATCTAGAGGAGGGACGGCGGCCAGGGAGGGAACCCTAGATGGGTTTTGGGTGCCCCCACCCCTAGGAGACTTGCCCCCCAAGCCAGGAGGGGAGGCTGCCCTAGGGGAGGCGCTCCCACCTCTCCTGGTTACGTGAGATGGGGTGGGAGGGGTGCACAGCCCCTTAGTGGGCTGGTGTCACTACAAAAAAAGACACATCCGTGACATTTTGGGCCGAACGAATTTTTTTTCTGTCATACATATGACACTTCTATGACGATAATTGTGACAAAACCCGGTATCATCATAGATGTGGTGGGCTCCTACTTCTATGACAAAAAATCATGACAGAAAATGGGCTTTTCGTCCTGGGCGGGCCGGAGACGCAGCTGCATGACATTCTTTGGGCCGTCCATGACGGAAAAAACCGTGGTAGAAGCGAGGGGGAGGAAAATTTCGAGGAGTTCCCGGTTACGGTGGGAGGTCGGGGGCCGAGTGATGCGCGTTTCTCTCGTACACGTACGCGCGCGTGTGTGAGGCGTTGGCTCTAACTGAACCCGAGCGAGGCGTTGGGCCCTAACTGAACCCGAGCGATTGCACTGCAGGCTACGCGTTACTGAACCCGAGCGATCGATCGATGGCTGTTAACTGAACCCGATCGAGCGATTCCTTCACTACTGCTGCTATCTGAAGCCGATCGATGCTGCCTTTGGATGAACAGTGAGCGTTGATGGGGGGTTGGATGAATAGTTCCCGGTGGGGATGGATGAACAGGACCCCGTGGTGTTGCCTCTGGAGGGGTGGTTGAACAGGACCCCATGGTGTGGAGGGCTGGATGAACAGTAGACGATGGAGGGGTGCCCGTGGAGGGGTGGTTGAACAGGACCCCATGGTATGGA